>NW_021680802.1:2209-29838 GCF_001412515.2 Diachasma alloeum | reverse complement strand
AGAGAGAGAGAGAGAGAGAGAGAGCAATATCGATGCGCTCTTTTGTCTCGTAGAATGGTGGGGCGGGCATACACACATATGCTGCATATCACATAGATGCGCGCCCGCTTAAAAATCACTCCCCATTGGCCCACCCTTAATTGCCAATAACTTTTTAGGGGTGAGTCTGATCAAAAAGTGCAAGAGGACTTTACTGCTCAGAATCCTAGGGTGTTCAGATGTACATGTACTTCTGAAACACCCTGTATACCCGAACGCTGAGACATTAAAGCAAGCAACCCAGAATGACAATACATCAAGAGGATTTCAGGCTAATGCGGGAGGATTATCACAATCAATGGCGCCCACCACTACTCCCACATCAGGTATTAGTGGAAAACCAAATGTGAACGTTGGAGCTGTCTTTCAAGCCACTTTGTTACCTGAGCAAGTACCTGGAACCTTCAGACCTTCACAAAGCCAGGAAAATTGCATAAATAACGATATTCCCTTTTAGACTACTCCAGCACCTGCAAAGACCTCTAGAACATCCAGAGCTTCACAAGATCAGGGAAGTTTCGTGAATAATGATATCCCAAGTCCATTAGTTACATCAGCTAATTGAGCAAGTTCTGAGGACACCTAGAACGTCACAAGATCAAAGAGACTGTGAATAAAGGAACTTCAACGGCCAGACGATCAACTACGAGTAATTCGCAAAATCCAGGTCAGAATTACCCGAACCTCACGTACCCAGACCCGGATTCCACCCATCCAGACACTCGTGAGACTAACTACTAAAGAAATAACAACAATCAAATTGGTGGAGCTGGACATCAAAGCCCTGATGATCCTAGAAATGACTCATCAGACACTGATGGACATGGTGAAGGTCCTGGTAATTCGGGTCGTCAGAATGCTAACAACCAAGGATCACGAAGGAATAATAAAAATGATAGCTCCCGGACTAATCCGCAGAGGGATTCCAACAGGAATGGAGGATCACGTAACCCCAGACGTAACAATCCTGATGACCCAGATGATCCTGATGATCCAGATGGACCTGGAAATGGGAGTAACTCGTATGGAGATGATATCAGAAGCAGATCAAACCCGTATGTCAGTGGTGTGGGCAATGCTAAAGGCAACGCCAAATCTATTGAGGCCCTGAGGAAACAAGAGATTTACTTCACTGGACGGCAGAACCAAGATGCAGAGGCTTATCTCGACCAACTGCAGATGTTTATCAAGACTAATGGAGTTGAAGAAGAGGAGATATTAACAGTTATCCCAAGTACTCTTCGAGAATATGCCCTCGACTGGCATAAAGTTACATGGCGTACTATTCACTCGTACACAGAATTCGTTGAAGCTTTCCATAAGGTTTACTCCGCTGTTGCCTGGAGAGATGCCCTAGAGAAAAAGCTGAGGAATCGATCACAAGCAGCTGGTGAAAGCATCACCAAGTTTTATCCTCCTGCTTGTGCCATGATGACGGACCTGGGATACACTGAGGAGGCAATGATGAGATTCATCTATGGGAATATACTGCCTGAGCTACGAGAGAAAATTGATGAGGATAATTTCCACACTTTGACTGAACTGATAACTCTGGTTAAGCAAAAAGAAGCTCATGCAACGTATGCCTCTGAGTATCGTTACCCACCTGCTTACCTGGTGAACAGATTTGGAGACAAAGAGAAGAGTAAATACACCACTTCAACTAATTATCAGTACAATAATCAGTCAAAATACAAATCACGAGTATCTACTGTCAAATCTGAGGAGGATAAGGAATTCTCGTACCCGAATGCACCAGAATCAAACTTGAAACCCGAAGGGGGAGATCAAATTATCTCAATGTTAGCTGAAGTGGGGAAACAGCAAGAGAAACTGTTACAACTCAATAAATCACCACCAGCACTTGCAGAACCTGTGAGACTTCAGGAGCTGACGATTCAGAATACAGGATCATCTCCAGCAGCACCAACGAATAATAATCCTTGGTATGAGAGACAATACAAGCCTCAAACCAACTATTCAGATCGTTATCCTGTAACGTAACATTTTCGTATGGGGGTTAAAAATGCCTGTTACCTTCGCCCTTCTTCCCCTTCATCTAGTTAAACTCAAAAATACAAAAATCTATGGGCGCCAGGTAATTTTTAGCCGGAATTACCAAACCGGATGATTCTATAAAACCAATTATAATTGATTCCAAAACCTCAAAATTTACTCAAAAAGGGAGAAAACTAGATTTCTGAGGAAAGGTAACGGTCCTGGGTTCGCTCAGTGTGCTAGGTTATGGAGAGAGGGGTGGATTTCAGGTGGAGACGGGTATTGGGTGGTCAAAACTACAAAAAAAAAGAAGAAATCGACATTGTCCTTAGTTATTTCACTATTGAATTAGTCAAAATTAAGAATTTACATTTATACATAGTGGATTTACCACAAAAAAAAAGAAAAGATTGATAATAATAAGCAGTAATTTTCTAACGAACGCAATATAATGAATTGACTCGAACTAGCTGATTCTGACAATAATACATTATTGATTAATTCGGCTTCAAAATGAGGTCATATATTCCTCAAGGATAATATAATAGTATTTACCAATCCCGAAATACTCGAGAATTCCGAGAACTAGGGGGGAAAGGTATGCGGATTCCCTGTGAGAGTGAGCCAGCGAGGCAATAAACCCACCCGTGCACGTATAACATACGGCGGGAGGAAGCAAAAATTCCCTAAAACTGAACTCGCCGTAGCGAAAAAGCGGCAGAGTAAAATCCGAAAAACCCAGAGCCCCCGTGCTCGGGAAAGTCTAGAGAAGCCAATGAAATCAAAATCAAATTTTTGGGATCGTTGGGAGCCACTCCAGATTGAGTTGTATCCGGAAGGAAATTTAAACGGAGAAACGCTTACGGGAAGCGATAGCCACCACTGGTAGCCGCGTTAGGGGGGTTATCGCGAGGGGGAAAACTCTACGCAATGTGTACGTAGGGAAAAATAGGAATGCTCTTCGCTATAGGCGCGAGAGAGAAGAAAATAGCCCACGTCGAAAATCGTACGATTTCGA
Source organism: Diachasma alloeum (assembly GCF_001412515.2). NCBI lineage: Eukaryota > Metazoa > Arthropoda > Insecta > Hymenoptera > Braconidae > Diachasma > Diachasma alloeum. Next base: position 26,783 of record NW_021680802.1, on the reverse strand, counting down.
CTAGGAAACGACACAGGAACTTCATTACTAAATAGGCACACTCAATGAATCCGTAAATCGTCTTAAAGGTGATTGGAATAATCCGGAGTGGGAAAAAAAAACTCGGAGCCGACCCAATTTGGGTGGAATATCCGATCCAAAATCGGAGAGACCCGTGGATAAATTCCGGGATAAGAGTTAATAACACATCCGGACCCACAAATCCAAAAAAAGGGGGGTGAATCACCACTGCACGTGGCTGAAGGCCACGCGAGGGATGCCGCCACGAAGGGGAAAAACCGACGCCATTATCAATGGCCCGGATAAATGCAATTTCCACCGTAAAAACTCACGATCTTCCTGTGTTTAGAGGTCCTCTTCCCTTTCCGGACCATCCTGGATCAGTACGGCTTCTCCAAAAGGTATAATAATCCACGTGGCACAATTACGTTGCGTGGACACACTCAAAAGTTCGCACGTGACTAATGGTCGACGACGGTCACCGCGGAACTAACCGCCCTGGGTCAGTGTCACGGGTACTAACCGCAGCGCGAATTCCGGCCAACAGAGACGGGCTCTGATTGGTGGAGATTTTCGGCACATCAAGCGTTGGCTTTGTTGGCGCCGCCAAATGCTTTTGGGGAATTCAAACGCGATAAATACTCAACTCTAATTTCTCTATACGTAACTTAATAAAATTGACTAATGATTAACCTGGGCCGAACTGGTGGGAATTCGGAAAATTACTAAGGGTTTTTGGCGCTTCCTATGGGTCGGTTCTCCTGGATTCATGGGATTAAAAGACCGATACTACTAACTAATTCTCCTAATTTTTCAAAACTGTAAGCAACCTGGCAATTCACGGGATAAAAGGGTTGCACTTGTTCCCCGTGACCTTCCACCGAAAATCTAAAACGTAACCATCTAACCACCGTAAAATCCATTGATAATTTGGAGCGCCGCCATTTCAGCCGGACCTAATCGATTTGCCGTAGGATTAACAATAGGGTGGCTCCCATAAGAGTTATCGGATGACTCATAACTTGGCCCTTCTTCGCGATAATTCCATGGGCCCTCAAAAACGCGTAATCATTCCGGTCTTGAGATCAAACAAATGATATTATGGAATTAAAACACAAATTTAGCTACACCATGGCGTGGAAACCCCCAAACCTCATGGTCGTCACGAGGATTGGACTTCTGACCACCCCGGGGTGGAAAAGTGAAACGCTCTCTCTCGCTACTTTTTACTCACCGCTCGCCTTCCTATGTCACGGGGGGGTTAGTTGTTTTGATGGCAGCATCGTGTCCTAACGAACATCCCCACATGTTCGTTACAATCCCCCGAATAAACCAGCAGCACCATCTCCAAGCCAACAGCAGGACAACGCATCACGTAATCCAGGGACATACACTCGTTACACTGAGCCCTGCTTCAATTGTGGAAAGGTGGGACACGGGTGGCGTAACTGTAAGCAACCACGAGACCAAGAGAGAATCCAGAAGAATCATGAGGACTTCCTCTGACGTCATCAGAAGATGGCCACAATTGATGGAGTCTTGGGATTACCCCCCGAAGAGGTTTTGATTGATTACGTCTATGCGAATTTTCCTGAGGCATTTCAGGGAAACTCTCGCCCAGACCAGTACTAATGCCGTCTGCTGCTCCGTAGTTATTGGGCGGCGAGAACGCTGTCACCATATCCATTGACGTAATCGGAGATGGCTGGGATTTCTTAGAGCCAAAACAACTACAATTACCTGGAATATTACAATCAGAAACATTTGTAGACGAAATTCAAAGTCAATCAATATTGAGTTTAACAAATTTTAGAATTGACCCGGACTCAAAACTTGAACATTCAAATGTTATCACATTTGAAGACTTACAACAATTACTGAAAAGAATATCGAAAATCGAAAAATGGTATTTTCGTGAGAAGACCCGGTAAACCGCGATTCTAACCTCGCTTCGCTCGGTTTGATCGTGGTTTACGGGCCTTCTGACGAAAAATTGCATTCATCACACCGTCCAAAAGTATTTTCTGAGGAAAGTGATTATAGGCCTCGCCTTCGGCTCGGCCTACAAAGCCACATTCGTCAGAAAATACTTTGTGGACCTTGTGATGAAAATAACTATTTGCTCTTGATTATAATAATAAATTGTATCCAGCACTTCTGGATACTGGAGCATCTCGCACATGTATCAATCCCAAGCTTGGTAATGAACTGATGGGTTATGCCATCACTTCTCCCGGAGAATTTTTGGCTGCTAATGGCACCTCAATCACTGTGCAGGGACAAGCTGTCTTGGAATTTAGCTGGGATGGAAACAAGACGTTAGTACCAGTATACATTGTCAGCCCCTTACAAGAGGCGTGTATCTTGGGTATTGATTTTATTAAATTAATGGGGATAACGATGAATGCTGAGGAGGATTCATTCCAATTACCCGGACGTGAGATGGACAAATTTATGAAGAAAGAAGCTGGATTACTACAGCTTCCGAGACTGACGATTGCACCGGATCACATTTGGGTAAACCAAATGGCTTTACCTGCAAAGATGTCTGTTCAATCGGAGATAACAGAAATGGATCAATTGAGAGCAGAAATACTGAGCTGGTTACCCAAAGAGCCCGAAATTATCCATTTAACACCTTTATTACAATACAAAATTGAATTAAATGACCCTGAATCAATAAGACAGCCAATCAGAAGGATGTCTCCCCGAATGTTAATGATGCCTCAAGAGCACGTAGATAAAATATTGCAGGCTGGCTACATTGAAGAATCATTGAGTGCTTGGTGTAGTTTTCCAGTCCTGGTGCTCAACACAGATAGTTCATCCAGATTTTGTATTGATTTTCGTTTGGTTAATAAAAAGGTGAAGAAATTGGGATACCAAATTGAACAATTAGAACGAGTTCTAGATGGATTAGAAGAAGCTAATTTCATCACAAAATTAGACTTGAGCAAGGCTTATTTTCATGTTGCATTAGAGGAAAAGAGTCGAGAGATTACAGCGTTTTTCATGATAGGGAGGAGCCTTTATCAATGGACACGTATGCCCTTCGGACTCTGCAATGCGCCTGGAATGTTTCAGAAGTTGATGAACATGGTTCTCACCCCGGATTTATCGCCATATGTGTTTGCTTACTTAGATGATATCATCATCATCACCCCAACCAAGGAAAAACACATAGAGCTGGTAAAAATCGTCCTCAAACCACTCGAACGAGCTAAACTCACCATCAACCGAAAGAAAAGTCAGATCTTGTGCAAACATGTGAACTTTCTGGGGCACATCGTGAGTTCCAAGGGTTCACAAAATCAATGAACATCGAGTTCGACCTATTAAGGAGTCCCCTCCACCCCGAACACCGACCTCAATACGTCGCTTCATAGGCATGATCACCTTGTACTCTAGATTCCTTGGAGATTTAGCGAAAAAGAAGACAGTTCTCCTCAAATTGCTCAAGAAAAATGCTAAATGGGAATGGGGCCCGGAAGAACAGCAGGCGTTCCAGGCACTGAAGGATGCTGTATGTGATACTCCAATTTTGGTTCGCCCGAATTTCAAAGAACCATTCACCATTCACACTGATGCCAGCAGCTTTGCTCTTGAAGCGAAAATCACCCAGATGGCACCTGATGGAGAGCGTGTTATTGCCTTTGCATCAAGAGTTCTACAGCCTGCTGAGATTAATTACTCTGTAACCGAAAAAAAATGCTTGGCAGTAGTCTGGGCGATTAAAAAGTTTCGACAGTACATTGAGGGGATGAGATTCACTGTTATCACGGACCACGCCAGCCTCCGATGGTTGTGGAACCTCAAAGAGACGAATCAACGGCTGATGAGATGGTCTATTGCACTCCAGGGGGTGGATATGGATGTCCAGTATCGAAAAGGCTGTGAACACGTCGTACCGGATGCACTCTTCCGAATGTATGAGGACATTGATCAGCTGTCAATGGAGCTAACCTATACTGAAGATCTCTGGTGCACTGAACGTAAGAAGAACGTGAAGGAAAACCCGGACAAATACACGGAGTGGCACGTTGAAGAAGATCGACTCTATCATCACCGACCGAATCTGTACCTCGATCCATTTTTGCCTGATATGAATCAATGGAAACTCGTTATTCCACCCGAAGTGAGATTCCAGATTCTCGAAGATGCTCGCTGTCCACCTGAAGCTGGACACCTCGGGATTGAAAAGACGTATTATAGAGTGAATTTAAATTTTTATTGGCCCGGAATGTACGCTGATACTGTACGTTTTGTGAAGGGATGCCCACAATGCCGACAATACAAATACAATCAACAGCCACCGGCTGGGCTCATGCAAGAGAGGTCAGTTGAGTATCCGTGGAAAGTTGTGGCTGCAGATATCGCTGGCCCCTTCCCGTGCAGCAAACACGGTAACGCGTATTTGTTGGTTATGCAGGACGTCTTCACCAAGTACGTCGAGTTAACGGTTTTACGGGCAGCTACAGCACATAATATTTGGGAAGCATTCAGAAAACAGGTAATATGTCGTTGGGGTTTTCCCACATATTTTCTATCAGACAATGCAACAGCGTTTACGGGCAAACGTATTTGTCAGAGATTACGAGAGCATAAAATTGTACACGTGCATACATCGCCGTATCACGTCCAATTTAACCCCGTAGAGCGTGTTAATCGTCCGATTAAACCATTGATTAGCATCTATTGCAAACAAAATCACAGAGATTGGGATCTTTTTGTGCCGGAATTAGCATTTGCCGTGAACACTGCTGTACAGTCTACAACAGGTTATTCACCCGCATTCCTAAATATGGCTCGTTAACCGAAAATGGTGCATGATATTATGAGAGAATTTGATACCCCCGTCAAAGTGAATTCGGGAGACTCCACTGCTTGGGCTGAGCGTATGAAGAAGCTTGAGTATCTTCATAATTTGGTGTTCAAAAGATTGGGTCATGCTCAACTCAGACAAGCAGCACATTACAATCAAGGGAGAAAAGAAGTAGTATTTAAGGTTGGAGATCTAGTGATGAAAAAGAATTATAAATTATCCAATGCTGCGGAATACTATTCCGCTAAGCTCGCTCCCAAGTATGTTGGGCCTTTCAGAGTGCATAAAATCCATTCAATTGTATGTTATGATTTAATTGACGATGATGGAAAGATTTATGCCCGGATTCACGTGAAAAATTTACTTTCATACCAACTAATCTATGACCATGTTTCACTCTCACAGCCTGGAAATGATGAAGAGCCAGAGGTCCGAGAGGCCTCAGATGTTGACGAGAGGAATGATGAGAGGGAGAAGGATCTTGGAACCCCTTCTTCACCAGTATCAGCTCCCACTGGGAGAACAGCTACTCCCACCACTCCAGCAGGAGGAGACGCAGCAGCAGGAACGGAAGCAGCCCCCAGAGATCCAGGAGATTCTGGAACTACCACAACAGGAAAACCTAGCATCGGTACTCCTCAACCAGCACGTGGAAGAGGAAGACCACGAAAAGTACCTGAAGCACCCCGTGAGTTCAGTTCCAGAAGACTCAGGTCTCACATTAGAGCCACAGCCGGGCACCAGCTATGCAACTTCCAGGGAGATGAAGAGTCCCCCAACGAACTTGACTGGATCGGACTATTTGACGACCCGTTATGTCTGTCGTGTGAGGCTTGCGGAGAACACCTACCAGTTAATCTCGAGGGAGATGATGAATCAGATGGACCCGGATGGGGTGATTGGCTTAATGCTCGAGAGCCAAATGAGACAAGAAGGCCTACAGCCGAGATCGGAGCAGTACAAGTCCCCCAGAACTTCTCCGACAGCTTCAACTGCAACGTCTGGGAATCCCAACTCCCCTACCATAGCCTCATCCAGCAGAGTTACTCAGCATCAGATGTGGGGGTGTCTTCCCACTGTTTCACAGACTACCTGGGACTGCTGGAGAGAGACACTGGCATGTGTTCCACCGAGCCCATCGACACCAATCCTTCCAACAGACTCTGCATCATCTGCAGTAGTTTCGAAAATTCCACCAGTACCTGTGTCATCACCACAATCACCCAAGATTGTACATGACGAAGAACCTCAAGCACCTGTAGTAGTGGAGGATCAGGATGACGAGGAACCCCAAGCACCTGTAATACATGAGGATCAAGAAGACGAGGTATTGATATTGAGAGAGGCTCGCCGAATTGATGATGTAATCATTCAAGAGGTAATTGTCCAAGAGTCTGAGGGAGCAGCAAATAACCAGCTGGTAGTTCGTGCCCCTAGAGAGGTGGATATAGTTCCAGAGGAAGAGGACTGGGAGGTGATGGCCTGCCCTAATAATCACGATCATGATGGCCATGGACATTTTCCCACAATTGTTCCCGGACTTGTTCGAATGGGACCAGCTGATGCCTCTTGGTGCTGTCTTCAACCTGGACACAATAGTGGAGCTTGCACAGGAGACCCTGTCAATGGATCGTACTGCCACAATTGTGGTTAGCAGGGGTACAAGATTAATCAATGCCCACAATGCAAAGATGCTTGGAGAGCTGCTCGTAGACGAAGACAGAGAGCATTAATGTTGGCAGCTGCTGCTCAAGAACGACAGAGAGAGGAGGTGCTGAGGAGGAATCGTCAGAGGAGAGAAGAAAACAGGAGGGCTAACCAAGGAAAATAAACCAGAAGAGATTTATCAGGATCCCGGATATCTGTTCGTCTGGAAAGATGGAGTGACCCACGGAGGTAGACTCTATCCGAACCAGTCTCCCGATCGTCCGGTGATTCCCAAAAATAATCCCGCAGGATTATTGAAATATTCTTGTATATGCAGTCATATGAAGTAATTTTACGTTATATTATGGAGAACAGAGGGAATAGTGATCCCGATATTTAAATGTTTAGTTAACATGTCTGATGGTTCGGTAACGTTCTATCAAGGAGGAAATGAAGCCTTAAATTTTCTTTTATTCTCTGGTTTCACATGTCATTTTCTTTTTTTTTGGTGTTGTCAATGAGAAGCTGGCTTGGAACTCGTGACAAAATCTTACGTTTGTATTATTTTGATTTATATAATTGAAGTGATTTTATTTTTTCCATTTTTTTTCCTTTTGGTGCTCGTTCTCTCCTTGACAGAAGGAATTCGAAGGAGATTCGAAGAGATTTTTGATTTTTTTTTTGATATTACGTTCTTTCTACTCCACTGAAAAGCAAGAGATATTGATAATTATTTTGATTCTTTTTTTTTTACGTGTTTGATTGTTCTTAATCACTTTGTGAGTATTGTTACTGGGAAATACCCGAGATAATGTCGATATTAGAGAGTCAAGTCAATTTAAGTAGGAATACATGATACCTGATGAGTTTCCTCAACTCTAACTTATGGCTCCCCAGTTTGGGCCATTCGTTATGGCGATCTTCTAGAGTCTGCCCAGTTATTCTATTTCAAAAGAATTTTTCATTTGTCGTCATGTACACCCAGTTATTTACTGAGATTGGAACTGGATCTGGCCCCAGTGTTAGTACGAATTTTTAGTTTGACTTTAGGTTGGATAATTAAAATCCTCGCAATGGAGGACTCGCGTCTCCCAAAAGTTTGTTATTTACGTCATCTTATATTATTCAAAAATAAATCGAGTTCATTGAAGGACAAGGACAAGGAGACTAGGATTTTAGAATATTCCAACTGGATTTACCAAGTTAACCTGATAATGAGGAAAATTGGGGTTGAAGACATCTGGAACAGCTTAGATAGTGAGTATTGGGAGAGTGAGAGAGATGCTTTGGTCAAGAGACTGGTGTGTTATTGTAAAAGCGAAGATCTAGCCAGGGCTCGCAAGTCGGGGATGGTTCAACTCAGCATCCCGCGTTCGATTGATGATGGGCCTGCTCTCTATTTATTGAGGTATCCTTGGTCATACACCCGTTCGGTGATTCAAGCCAGGCTCTCGACTTTTCGCTCACTCACTTTCTCAATAAAGGGATCTTTCCACAATATTATTTCTCTGGATGTATGTGAGTTGTGTAACCTTGGGGAGGTGGAATCCCTTTCTCATGTTGTGTTGCTCTGTCCATTTTACTCTACCCCAAGGAGATTTTGGTTGGGCGCTGCGATTGAGCGAAGTAGGGGATTGAATGTTAATGTTGAACCCGACAATATTCTTATTGATCTATTGCACACATTCCTCGGCGATGAAAATATTATTAAGAGTCTGCACAACTTTGTAAAAGATGCGATGACAATTAGAAGTTTCCATCTTGAAGTCTAATGGTGGTTTTATGTCGATTGCTCCGCCGGAGTACTTAGATTTCTTTTTGTCTAATTGCGAGCTATTCTTTTCTTCTTTTAATGGCAATGTGCGATACTATTTTAGGTTGTAATCTTGTTTTTTTTTATATACTGGTATTTCCTCAGGCGATGCTCACGGCATGCACCGATGAAACTCTATTTATGAATGTTTTTTACTTGTGTTAGCCCGATATTAACAATTCTGTACCCACCCTATCATAGGGTGTTATCCCTGGGAGGCAGGTGATGATAAATAAATAAATAAAAATAAAAAATGTTTAGTTAACATGTCTGATGGTTCGGTAACGTTCTGTCGAGGAGGAAATGAAGCCTTAAATTTTCTTTTATTTTCTGGTTTCATATGTCATTTTCTTTTTTTTTGGTGTTGTCAATGAGAAGCCGGCTTGGAACTCGTGACAAAATATGACGTTTGTATTATTTTGATTTATATAATTGAAGTGACTTTATTTTTTTTCTTTTTGGTGCTCGTTCTCTCCTTGACAGAAGGAATTCGCAGGAGATTCGAAGAGATTTTTGATTTTTTTTTTTTTTATATTACGTTCTTTCTACTCCAAGCAAAAGCCGGAGATATTGATAATTATTTTGATCCTTTTTTTTACGTGTTTGATTGTTCTTAATTGTTACTGGGAACAATGAGTATTGTTACTGGGAAATACCCGAGATAATTTCGATATTAGAGAGTCAAGTCAATTTAAGTAGGAATACATGATACCTGATGAGGATAATCAAAGTACAAAAAGCAGTGATACTTTATACTGAGTAAATTCGAGAGAATAATGTAGTAGTCAATGTTAAAACAGCTGAGAGCTGAAAACGAAGACTGACACTCTGAAGACAAAGTGATAACAAGAATTAAAATGTTAGAAGGATAACGATGATAATGACAACGCTCATAAGAAAAAGTTCAGTACCCGTACATTAAATAGCATAGAGAAATAGGATATCTAATGACAAAGTATGGATTTTTGTTCATTCGTTTTAGTTTTTTTTTGCGTTTTCCTCCACCATCGCAGTGGTTGCAGGCTTGAAGATACTAACAGGATGAGAGAGTGAAATGAATTAAGTTCTTTTCGGTTGGTTCTTTTGTTTATTAAACGTTATGTGAGACATCCGGGAGAGGTTTTGCTTAATGATAAAAACAAAAATAAATCAATGTATGCGGAAGAAGATGAACAAGGGGTTGAATGAATAAACCCGATTATTTTCTTTTGGTAAATTGATGAATGATTTTTTTTGTATATGGTTGCCTATTGGACATATTGCCATCCTTTCTAACCCTTCCTGAAACCCGGAAGCTAATGTTTTTCACCGATGATCAATGGCCTCAGCGTGGCAAGCGATGGAGACAGGTATGAAACGATTATTTCTCAGAATTCAGATTAGAATGTTCAATTACAATTTTCTTTTTTTTTATTTATTCCTTAAATTGTTGTCACCACATCCAGAGTCAAGGAAGGAAGGCAGAGTAAGTCCAATGTGGGGCCGTGATGTGTGACGAGGGTCAAACCTCGTCCCTTAAATAAATAATGAAACACCCGAACTTAGCAGTAGAATCAATTAATACTTGTAATGCAGAGTCAGTGGAACCTCTACTTTCCTCCCTTTTGGTTAGGGTTCTGAATGTAACTGTACACATGAACCATTACGGGGGACATGAAGAGCTTCAGCGACCCGAAGGATGTCAACCGCCTCTGGAGGATGACCAGGATCAGTTTCCTAAAAACCATGAGGAGTAAACCCGTTGACCCAGAAAAACCCCTGAATAACAGTCCAAGGTTAGGAAGGACGAAAACCTCATCAGAACCCGAAGAACACTGCCACTAACACTTCTTACTGTTGCGGTGATGCGGGGGAAAACACCTATATTCCTGGATGGACCTGATACCTCCTCGAATTGCCTGGGCTAACCGAAAAACCCAGACGTCAACATCGACAGCTGATAGTTGGCTAGCCGGCCAAACAAGAATAGACTTCGATGAATGAGGTCACTGACCAGTTGACCGGAGAGACGTTTGTTTCCAACCTTGACCCTGGAGGCGCTTTGGTTGGTTTAACTACCAATGAGAGAGTAGAAATCACCCACGTGGGTCAACTAATTTGAATAATTGACACCTGGCGGAGCCATTACCCGGACTAATTGGAGCAAAGCAATAGTTTATTGACCTAGATTGCTAAATGTACTCAATTCGGGCCAACGTGGCAATCTCTGATTGGTTTGGTTGGTTGATAGGAAATTGGCGTAGAAGGATGAGCCTCAACCCGGATGTGACTCTACCGTGACCTCACTCTGGAGTCGTTTGTTGCTACGTGTGGTTCATGTGGTGACACAATAAATCATTAAAAATAAAATCATTAGAATAAGTTAAGTCACTAAGTAGTGCTTGGTGAATATTCCGAAGCGACCAACGTGCCGCCCGTACGTCAGGTTCAGCGGAATTTGAGGCAAAAACCGGAGAGATCGGACACTCCAGCGAGTATTTGTGAGTACTGTCTCATTATCGCAATACCCGAGTGCTGGAGATGCGAATTTGTCTAATAAAATATTCTGAGGTCAATAATAATACCTTAAGCGATCTATGAGAGTGATTTTTACGTGGTAATTTTCCGGATTTTCCCGGATATTACGATAGCGTCACCTTGTCGTCACCGCGTGGTCCAGCCAATTCTTTCATCTTCTTTTGTCGTGGAAAAATGTAAATTCACGGCGAAAATATAGAAACTAGAGGATTGTTAATGATAAAATACAGTGTTTCTGAGAGATTTAGGAGCATTTGAGAAGGGGATGGTAATTTGATTAACAAGATTTTCGCGGAGTACGAAACTCCCGCATACCGGAAGTTTGAGTAAGTGGATGAATGGTGGTGGTTTCAGGCCAGATTCCACCACATAAGAATTGCTTAATTATTTCATTAACCGACCAAAAGGAAGGAAAATACATTATTATAATTTTGTTGCATAAATTTGTTTAATTTCATTTAGTATTCCCGAACGAATTTTATTGATTCTCTGATGATTCTTTGGTTTAACGAGAGATTATTAGATTATTTGAGAATTGCCTGATAATTGAAAGGTCTGAACAGACAAATAAAAGTTGATTTTTGATAATTTGAAGAAAGGGGAATTTCCTCCCGGAAATTCCAATAGTAGTCTAATAATTATCTTCTCTCAAGTATAATTGATAGAAAAAGTAAGCAAAGAGGCCCGAACAGAACAATAATCATTAGATTTAAGTACCTGAGAAGCTGCCAAGGTAATTATTATCTTCAATTTATCAAATAACTCGGATGGAGTCAAAAGTTGCCGAACACATCGTATTGAATTGATGAGAATTGACTGTCTGAAGGCAGAGAATTTAATAGTTCATTTGTTTGAGAATTAATTTAGTTTTTGCCCGAAATTTAGTTCAAAAAGCGTCTTTTTTACCTGCTCGACTCCATGCAACGTTACAATATAACGGACACTTCAGTGACACTGGTCACTTTGGTGATGGTCCGTCTATAATATGAATTGTACAGTTCGATGGCTGTCATCGAAATGATTTTAATTGTTTAAGAATTGTTATTGGATATTTTCTCCTACAAGGTCGAAAAATTTCAATTCATCCATTTTAAACTGTTGATCGGCGGATTTCAATTAGCTTTATTAATTTTATCATGAAAACAGATGTGCAAACAAAATCTTCCAGATATTCTAATGTGAAGTTTGACAAAGTGATCAAAGAATTCCAACTAACGTGTTACACATCGCTGGGTAATCATAAATGACTATAACGAGTATTGTTATATAAGTAATTACGAAGATATCAGTGTTTGAAAATCAATGTACAACTGACACTTTATTGAAATTTTAACATGTACAACGGACAGTTCGGTGAGACTGGTCACTTTGGTGACCGTCTGCGTATAATGTGAATTGTGCAGTTCGATGAATGTCATTGAAATGATTTCAATTGTTTAAGAATTGTTCTCTGACATTTTCTCTGACAACCGGGTCAATCAATTTTAATTCGTCCATTTTGAACCGTTGAGCGGCCGATTTAAATAACTTTCATCAATTTTATGATGAAAACAGATGTGCAGACAAAATCTTCCAGATATTCTAACGTGAAGTTTGACGAAGTGATCAAAAAATTCCAACTAACGTGTTGCACTTCGCCGGGGAATTATTAATGACTATCACGAGAACTTTTATGTAATTTATTACGAACATAGTAGTGATTAAAAATCAATGTACAACTAACACTTTATTGATATTTTAACATGTACAATGGCCAGTTCAGTGAGACTGGTCACTTTGATGACGGTCTGCGTATAATGTGAAGTGTGCAAGTGCAATGACTGTCATTGAAATGATTTTAATTGGTTAATAATTGTTTTCCGATATTTTCCCTTACAACACCGTAGATAAATTTTAGCTCGTCCATTTTAAACGGTTGACCGGCTAATTTCAATTAGCTTTATTAATTTTATCATCAAAACAGATGTGTAGACATATATTTCAGATCTCCTAGTGTGAGGTCTGCCATAAACATATAATTGGTTAGCAGGCAATCTACGAACTCTAACGAGTAGCACTTCGCCGAAAAAGTATTGATAATAATCACGAGTATGGCTATAAGTGAATTATGAATATAAAAATCAATGTAAGATGAACAGTTTAGTGACATTATAACATGTACAACGGACACTTTAGTGACACTGGTCAATTTGGTGACGGTTCGTCTATAATATAAATTGTAGAATTCGATGACTGTCATCGAAATGATTTTCAATGTTGAAGAATTGTTATGAGATATTTTTTGTTACAACAGGGTCGAAAATATTCATTTATTGGTGCTACACGGCTAACTGGCGAATTTCAAATACCTTCGATAATTTTATGATGGAAACAGATCTGCAGAGAAACCTTCCAGACTTTCCAGTGTGAAGTCTTACAAAATGATACGATTGCTTCTTAAGCTATCTAGGAATTCCAACGTGTTTCACTTTTTCGTGAAATTATTAATGACCATCACGAGTGTTGTTATGAATTATTTATCAACATATGCGTGTCTAAAAATCTCTGTAAAATGTAGAGATTAGTGACAGTATAACATACACAATGGAAACTTCAGTGACACTATTCACAGCGATGATGGTCCGTCTATAATATGAATTGTATATTTCGATGACTGTCATCGAAATGATTTTAATCCTACACTGGTCACCATGCAAGGGAATTGCCGCAACACATCGTTTTATTCACCTTGCCATCGACTGGTTGACCGGAAAAATTAGAGAAATATTGAATTCGTCAATTAGAGTATGTGAAAAATTCTAGTAATTTTTTTCAATATTATATCCTTAATTCTGGGAGAAAAAAAATTATTTCCAACAGGTGAACAATTTTTTCCCGTGTTAAATGAAATTGCCTGTTGCGCGACGTTGCTGGAAACTCGCTAAACGTGCCCGGGAAGTCGTAGAGTAGATTCGGCAACGCTGGAGCCTAAATAACACGGCGGCACTCTCCTGCGAAGGTGAATAAAGTCGCATTTTCCCGTCAGGTGACCCGACTAGGATTAATTGTTTAAGAATTATTATTGGATATGTTATCTTACAAGGTCGAAAAATTTTAATTCATCCTTTTTCAACTGCTCACCGGCAGATTTCAATTAGCTTTATTAATTTTATCATGAATACAGATGTGCAAAGAAACCTTCCAGATATTCTAGAGTACAGTTTGACAAGGTGATCGAGGAATTCCAACGAGTTGCACTTCGCCGGGGAATCATTAATGACTATCACGAGTATTATTATGTAATTTATTACGAATATATTAGTGATTAAAAATCAATGTGCAACGAACACTTTACTGATATTTTAACATGTACAACGAACAGTTCAGTGAGACTGGTCACTTTGATGACGGTCCGCGTATAATGTGAATTTTGTACTTCGATGACTGTCATTGAAATTATTTTAGTTGGTTAAGAATTGTTATCCGATATTTTCCCTTACAACAGGCTCGATAAATTTTTTAGTTCATCTATTTTGAACGGTTGTCCGGCTGATTTCAATGAGCTTTATTAATTTTATGATCAAAATAAATGTGCAGACAAATATTTCAGATCTCCTATTGTAAGGTCTGCCATAAACATATGTTATGTCCAAATTATTCTCAGCCTAAAATCTCCCTTTCAAAATCCTCCCCCAATTCCAAAATATCCAAAACCCAAAATAAACAACGGCGTACGAGATTTAAATTACAGAAAAATATTAATAACAATTAAACAAAGGGCCAAACAATTAAGTGCGAAAGATCAAAATTGTTCCCCTGGGCGAAACAAAAACTTTGAGCACTCACACACCCCCTTTGGACCACCACAGAAACCTACCCCCACTACCCTACACGAAATAAACAAATTCCTCCAAACTAAATTATAAAAACAAAATCCTCGCACCATACAAATACGTCAAAAGTTCCGCCCCACCACAACGAAACTTTTGACCCATCAACCCAAAAAGAAATTTTAAACACTGCAAAAGTTATTAACAAATAACTTTAGCAGGGGTCCAACCTTTCCCTAAAAAAAACATTTTTGCTAAAACCCAAAATAATTGTTTTACACAAAACTTTCCAAAACAAAAAATGATCGGGCAACAAAACCAAACAATTTTCTGCCCTCACTCAATCCCTCACTCAATCCAATCGGATAACAATTACAATTGTTAACAACAAATTCCTCTAAAAATTTTGAACCAACCTTAATAAATAGAAAAACACAAATTCCAACCAAAACGACATTTCCAAAAACGCTGCACAACCAGCGCAAGAAAACAAACCGACAATTTCGACATTCCATCCATAAACAAAAGAGCTAGCTAAATAAACAACCACTAACTAACAATCGACGTGACCCCCAACAACGCGTTTCCTAGAAAAATGTCCTCAACAAAAGTTGTTCGAATCATCGAGACCCTTCCGGGAAGCCAAAACAACCCTCAAAAATAATAACCCCTAAACCACCCCCATTCTGAAAATGAACATAAAACACATTTCAATGACTCTTTTCGGCACAACCGATGTCGAAATTGCCAACAGGCAATTTCAACATCGCCCTAAATTCCTCAGGCTATTTCAAAGTCCAGCATTCCAAAAACCCCGGAGTAGAATCAGCGAAAATTCGATCCCGTGAACAGGTGTTCCACGTCGAATTTTCGTCATAAACCTCCAAATCACCAACTCCCACCCCATAAAGCCAACGCCTAAACTCAAGACTTAAAACCTATAATTGACAAAATTAAAAACCAGTCGTAGAAAACCCGGAGAACGAATACGTTCTCCAATCTTCGGTAATTCGGATGTTTCGGTTACAAATCGGATAAAGTCAATTTTTCGTCATAGTTCCCAACAGAAATCAGTGAACTAGATTTCGAGGGTGGTCTTCTAAGGATCGTAAAAAGAAGAGATTCACATTTTCGGGATTAAAATTACGCGTACAAACCAATAAGGCTTTCGCGACTCCAAACGCCTTACGGTACAAGTGTGTGTATCGGTAAATAATTCGGACTATTAATTTAATAAGACTGAAAATATTGTGAACTAAAAATATTGTAAAGAGAGAATTTGTAATAAGCGTCTGGGACGACATTTACATCTGTTTGGGATTACATTTGCAACCAGCAGAAAACCTGTAAGTAAATCTTAAGTAATATATTGTTACAAAATTTGAACCTTGTTTTTCGCGGAAAATCAGTCAAATCAAACCAACATTGAATTTCCCTTGTCACTGTGAACTTGGATTAATTGAGTTTTCTCAATTAATGAATTCCGATAATTAGAGGTGTTATTCATTCTAAAAATTTTCTTTAATTATTTCAAAGACCCATTCAGAATAGAAAATCCGTAATCTCCAGTCCCATATGTGAAGAAGAAAATAAGGTAAGAGTGCAGAATAAATAAATTGCTCATAAACAGTCGGGAAAACGCGGTAAGAAATATTTTATCGCACTTTATTTTTATCCTTAACCAAGGAACTCCCAATATCAGAATTATCAGAGTCAAACGAATAAATTCAGAAACTCAGGATTTTCCCGCCTGAAAAATCCTTCGGACATAACACATATAATTGGTTAGCAGGCAATCTACGAACTCTAACGTTTAGGGTGAACCAACCAGTGTTCGAACCAGACCAGTAATCGAACTAATTAGTACTTTTTCTATAAAATAAATTAGTAGAAGTTAGAGATGCTTTGCATTATACATGAAAAATAAAATTATGACATTTCCAAATGATATTGTGATGATTGAAAATGTCTAAGTTACCTTATTACCAGCGGAAAAAACAGTTTTCGATGACATGCCGTCAATAGCATATTCCCATTACAGAATACACATTTCGATTACTGGGTTTTTACACATATTCAGCTCTTTGTATTCATATCATTAATTGTATCGTCAATGAATATCCATAATATTTTTTTCTATTATCTATGGAGATGTTATAATTATTTTTAAATCCATTTTCGACTTGGTTATATTTTTGAATCAAGGTCAAAAATAACTGTGGCCTTATTCGTTCGAACACTGGACGATTCACCCTAGCACTTCTCCAAAAAAGCATTGATAACTATGACGAGTATGGCTATAAATTAAATATGAATGTAAAAATCAATGTAAAATGAACAGTTTAGTGACATTATAACATGTACAACAGACACTTTAGTGACACTGGTCAATTTGGTGACGGTTCGTCTATAATATGAATTGTAGAGTTCGATGACTGTCATCGAAATGATTTTCAATGTTGAAGAGTTGTTATGAGATATTTTTTGTTACAACAAGGTCGAAAATATTAATTCATTGATGTTACACGGCTAGCTGGCGAATTTCAAATACCTTTGATAATTTTATGATGGAAACCGATCTGCAGAGAAACCTTCCAGATTTTCCAGTGTGAAGTCTTACAAAATGATACGATTGCTTGTTATGCTATCTAGGAGATCCAATTTGTATCACTTCTTCGTGAAATTGTTAATGAACATCACGAGTGTTGTTATGAATCATTTATGAATATCTCCGTGTCTAAAAATCACTGTAAAATGTAGAGTTTAGTGACGTTATAACATACACAATGGACACTTCAGTGACACTAGTCACTTCGGTGATGGTCCGTCTATAATATGAATTATACATTTCGATGACTGTCATCGAAATGATTTTAATTGTTTAAGAATTGTTATTGGACATGTTATCTTACAAGATCGAAAATTGTAATTCATCCATTTTAAACTGTTCACCGGCAGATTTCAATTAGCTTTATTAATTTTACCATGAACACAGATGTGCAAAGAAACCTTCCAGATATTCGAGAGTTTAGTTTGACAAAGTGATCTAGGAATTCCAGCAAGTTGCACCTCGCCGGAGAATCATTAATGACTATCACGAGTATTTTTATGTAATTTATTACGAACATATTAGTGATTAAAAATCAATGTAAGTAGTAAGAGGGCATTATTGGCGAATTTCCCACGCTCCCTCCCCCCTTTTTCCGGGAAGTGCATGTGCACGTTCCCCCCACCCCCCTCGGCAGCATGCCTTTGAAGAGGGCGTCGGCGCGCTGGGGGGCCCCTGGGGTGCAGGGCCTCAAAGTTGGGGGTCCGAGGGTCACAGGAAGTGGGTGGTGGGTGGAAAATGGCCGACAGATAGAAAATGAGTGGCGGGTGGTAAGTGGGTGGTGGGTGGAAAAGGGGTGGCGGGTGGAAAGTGGGTGGTGGTAATAAGAAATGACTAATGACGCTCAATTTATAGGATTACATAAATTATTTATTCAGAAATTATTCTTATTGTCTAGGATACATAATTTTCTTAATTGTAAAGGATGATGATGAGGATGGTTATTATTATTATTATTATTATTATTATTATTATTATTATTATTATTGATCAATTAATGAAGGTACATATTTTTTTAGTGGAACGTTGATTACAATGTAAAATACCTTTGCCAGATAAGCTCTGAAAAGGTTTACTTAAATTTTTACGATTACAATTTCGGTTTTGAGTAATTTTTTTAAACATTTTCATAATAATGCGATCGTTACGTTTTGTGTCTGAAGAAAATAGTTTATGAAAGGATTGTAAAGACCGATCATTGAACAACCAGTGAAGCACAGTAATGCAGTACTGGCCACAAACATCAGACGATATATCTTGGAGTCTTTTCTGGCTCCATTCATATACATGGCAATTTCGCTTAAGACGCTGAGCGATTCTTGTGTCGAAGGGCGGCATTCCGAAGCTGTCGAAATAGATTCCTCGTCCATTTGAACCGAGGTAAACGGCAACCCAGTGGCTTCCTGCTTGGTTGTGGTTATCGGTGTTGATGATGATGGCACAGGGCCGGGACCATGTCCAGGGGACACGGTCAGCAGGGTAGACGCCTCCAATTGATGCATCGGTATGGGGTAGTACCTTCAGGAGCTCAAGTGTATTCATAAGACGATGGTACGCAGGACAATAGTCGTGGCCTTGTGACCCGGGTAGAAAAGGTTTATGGTGTGACACCTGCTCGGTTGTTTGGACGCAACTAACGTAATTGTGTGGTGAACCTCTATTAAATAGTTTAGTATTCTTTTTCAACCACTGTAGTCGACAATAACTTGTCTTGTTGAGTCAATTTCCAACAAATTATCGTATTCAGCATATAGCAGACAATTTACATTTTGCTCTGTTGCTTTGTTGAATCGTACTTCAATACGAACACTCCCACTCTTTACGAGATTCCAATGACCGGCAGAACTTGCAGATAAATCGGGAGTCAGGTCAAAGGCGAATAAACAAAAGCCGTCGGAATATGCTAGACGAGAAATGTTATTTCCATGGTCACTAAAATGCGTTCCAGTCCCCGCAAATAAAGTATTAAAAGCTTCCACATCTAGACACCCGTCAGAGGTAAAACTCGGTTGCAGGGGTTTCGTAGGTACTTGGCGTCCATCGACATTCAGGCATAAAAAGTTGATTCCAAAATTCTGGAAGTTGAAGGGATTCTTCTTCCTCGCTCCATTGAAACTGGCATTGTCAACAAATCCAAGTATAATTCTTTTAGGCAGTTGCCCTAAAATTGCGTTATCTATCGTCTCTCCCATAATTCCATTATGCAGAACAAAAGATTTAACCTCAACACGGGTCAAGGGATATTTTGCAGTTGTCTTTGCAAGCGTTTTAGCGTGAGCTATCAATATTTCAGGGCTGAGTTTCACGCATCGAACAATGAAAGAGGCCTCCACAATATTTACTTTATAATTAAGTGTAGTATCGTCCATGAGACAATATTCATCCTTTGCGCGGATAAGACGAACACGTAGCTCTACACCGTTCATCAAAAATTTATCTTGATTGAAAACGTCACAATGCAAATGTCCCAGCAGATCAAACGGTCTTCCACCTTTCGTAAATACTTGTCGAGAGATTAGGCCTTTATTTTTTTTCACATCAGCGCCCACAACTGCAGCGGTATCCATAGCGCCAGAGGTATCAGTTGACCATAGAGCCATTCCGAGATGCGAGGACTTGGCATCTTCTCCATAGTTCAGCAATGTTTCAATATATGCTCTATAGGCGTAGAGGTTATTTGGCGGCGTAACAACTTTTTGATTGAAATATACATCCACTTGGTTGAACATTGAATGCAAAAAATTATTCACAGGACCGACGGAATCCTCAACAGCAGCAGTGCCATCGGGTCTCAAAATTTTCGCTCGAATTTTTATCATAGTGTGTGCCAAATCAATGTATTCTTCTCCATGGCCTGGTACGATGAATTCGATTGGGGCGTCGTCCGATAAAGTAGACACAGGATTATAATAAACAAATTGAGAATTTTCAATACTCGTCTGCGTCGGGGGTATAGTGAACAGATCGAGCTCCGATTTCACGCACTCGGAAGAGTGTGAATGTAGAAACGACATGATGATTAGTTGAAAATATCGTATAAATCGCGAGTCTTCCTCTTGGATTTATTTTTTTTCACTTTTTTTCCTTTTTTCTTATTTTTTGGAATATTTCTCTTCTTTTTATTCTTCCTCGTTTTGGATGTCTTGGCAGACCCGCGTCCAGTGAGCTTATGAGATGCGAGGCGTTTACGCTTTCTTTTATATCCTGATCCACGCATCATGGACCCAATTTTTTCCTGTGCCTTCCTTTTCAATTTTAATCCCGACTCCGCTAGCCGATCCTCCAGCGCCACCTTTAAGGGTTTTCCGTTTGTCACTACATCGCCTACAACGTTAATTCCCGCGTTGAGAGCTTCTTTACCGACTGCTCGAGCTGCACTACCGAGGAAGGGCAGAATTCGACGAAAGAGGCCCCCGAGGAAAGCCCCAATTCCATGGCCCCGTTGATATGGGCTTCCAACATAGACCCGTCCGAAATTATTGTATCTCTCCACTGACCCTCCACCAGACTGGTTCGCGTAATATGCAATGTAAGGACTGATTTTGCTCGTTAATCAATTCTCTTGAAATGAAGTGTCACGTTCAAGGGTCCGTACTCGAATGGTATCATTTCACCACGATTGCACCTTATATCTATTTCAATTGTGCGAAATGAGTATCTCATCAACGGAATATAATGAGGATTTGAAAAAGTAGCACAGTGTGTGGCTCCATATGTATAACCAGAAGCATTGAATGGTACCACTCGTAAAAGAGATGACTGCACATTACCTGTTACATAGGGTGCACAAAGTCACTATAGATGAACAAGCTTGCAGGTAAATAGCCAGACTGGCAGGTAGATATCCCTCACAATACGGCTTTGCGTTTGTGAAACTGTGCACGCGCCTCTCAAACCCCAACATATCAGCCAATTTATCCGAAAAGTCTAATGCGTGTACCGTGCTACCGCATGTTTTGGAGGTGCAATGTCTTCCAATTTTCACAAAGCCTTGTTGGGTAGAATACTCAAATTTTATATGATCCTTCAAGGGTGCAAAGTTATTCATGAAACCTACGAGATCGGTCAGGTCCTTGAAAACCGCAGTAGGTAGAAAAAATGTTTGTGGTAGATTTGCCTTGCCCTTATTGTCTTTTCCGCTACTAACAAAGTTGATGGAGGCATCTTTCCTATCACGTATATGTAAAAAATTACAAGGAAACTGAATTTCACTCAGGCCCGCAACCCATTCTCCTTCCAACTCAACTTGTTTCGGCAGTAATGTTGTATATTTTGATGCTGTATTATCAGGATGATAGTCCATGCTGCTGTTGCTTGGGAGTACCATATAAAATTCGTTCCTCTTCATTTTTTTCCAATGACGTGCAGCTCTGACGCAGGTATCCACGAATCAAATTTATCAGGATATCCCTCCCAATGAACAAGAATTTGTTTATTTTTTCCTTTTCCTTTAGAGCGTATGACACGTTCAACTACGAATTCATCCTTGTCCGTTTGTTTATTGACAAGCACCAACTCTGGCTCGTAAAAAAATCCTTCAATTTGTTCATCAGCTAAATCTTTCAGCTCGTATATTGGTAATGATTGTTTGAGGACTGCTTTCGTTATTTGGAATATTTCTTTACTCCAATTAGTCTCATATCCTTTCTCAAAGATGCCTTTCGCTCGACTGATGCGCACATAGTCCCCAACTTTGTATTTAAAGGTTTCTTTACGAGATTTCTCCGACTTGTACCGATTTTGTATATTACGCCATGCATATGGAGCATTATCGATATTAACAGTCGCAGGTGCCATTTTTATTGATGAATGTCTCGAGTTGTTATAAGAGTCGACAATTTGTTCCAACACATCCATATATTTATATGTTCGACTATGTGTAAAGTAACGCCACATGCGCTCCTTCAGTGTCCGATTGAAACGTTCCACGATTGCGGCTTTTATGTCAGGATTACGCGCAACACGAAATTGAATTTTTTTATCAGAGAAAAATTTTTGGACACTGCTAGCCATAAATTCTTTTCCCTTGTCAGTTTGTATACAAACAGGCACACGACCACCGCTCCTTCCCATTATACGTTTAAAGCCCTCGAGTACCTGCGGTGCCGACTTGTCCTTCAATGGTTCAACCCAGGCAAACTTGCTTAAAACGTCAATGACCACAAGTAAATATGAAATCCCATCATTGTATGTCTTTAGTGATCTCAACTCAACCAAATCAGCCTCCCATACATCATCAATGTTTGTCACTGTATAATGTAACCGTGGAAATTTACGTCTGATGGGTCTATGGAGAGTATAAGTATTCTGTGCGTTTAGCCAATTTTTTATTTTATTTTTTTCAATTTCATTCTTATATTTTGTGAGAATATTTCGTGCTCCCGTATAAGCCACAGGCTCTGGAGGATGAAAATAGGCCCCCGATAGTTTCTCTTCTTCTAAAATTGAAGCCATGATGAAAGTCCTGAGGTCTTCTTTTCTTTTTTGCCGTACGGAGAAAAAACTCGCACTCTTCTCTTCAAATTCCGACGAGTACGGTGCACGAGCGAGCTGCGGGGTGTACC
Source organism: Diachasma alloeum (assembly GCF_001412515.2). Taxonomy (NCBI): domain Eukaryota; kingdom Metazoa; phylum Arthropoda; class Insecta; order Hymenoptera; family Braconidae; genus Diachasma; species Diachasma alloeum. The sequence continues at coordinate 4,003 of NW_021680802.1, read as the reverse complement.
ACCCTCCTCTTCAAAGCTTTCGTCCTCCGAAATCTCAGGCTGTACTTTGGGCCTACTAGAGGGTATTTGCGGTACACGATGAAATTTAGGGTTACCCATAAACTCGCGAGGTGTATTTATACTATGGAGATACACGGCAAAATGTTCCCAGCCTTTAGCTTGACAAGTTTTACGGGCTCTGACCACATCTTGAATTAAATCGACACTATTCACGCCATCAAGTGATTGACCATTCAAAGTCACTTGTCCCCTTGCATCCCACTTGAGTTTTCTTCCAGTGTCTACTCTATCGATGTATTCCAAAATACCCAAGGCTTTTCTTTGGAAGGTCGCAGGTATAGTCGCTACAATAGCTTTTGGGTCATATCGTGTATCGGGCTCCGGGTCGGGGGTCTCCGTTTCTTGCACAGGTACTTTACTCTGCTGTGTATAAAACAAATAGCGTCTCAAAACGTCATTATACAATTTCCATTTCTCATGATCATCCTTGGGTGTTTTTGCATTCAAAATTTCCAATAATTGAGCATCCAATCGACTTGTATTAGTGCCAGGGGTTTGAGCTGATGGTTGAATCTCTTTAGCCAGCTCCGTTAGAACGTGATGAACGTCATGTGTAGAATTTTTCTTCAATTTTTCCACACTGTCTTCCGGCACAAGTATCATTTTTCGTGCATGTTCCATGATTATACAACAGCTGAAATGATTGCGCTAATGAGAGGCCCCAATAACATGGGCAGGAATGCGCCGCCTTTCTGATTGAGAATTTTTTTCTTGCTGGATAAACTCTGTCTTTTGTCTGCCAACTTTCTCAAGATTTTTTTATGTTTACACAATTTCGATTTTTCACAATTTTTCAATGGAATATTCCCATGTAATAAATTCAGAGCACACTCGCAAATACAACGAATCAAATCTTTATTGGCGTGTTGTATTAATGCTCGTCGTAGTCTCGGTGGGGCGTGGATCAGTGCGTGTAATAAGGCTGTATTTTTTTCTCCGAGCGACTTGCGAACACAGCCGCTTCCAGAGCGACTTGTCTTTGCCATTACACACGAACGACTGGTACACCACGTGATGAGCCTCCCCCTTTTATATTGTTTTCCTTTCGTGGAACATAAACATAGTGATAGGGGTCGCTGGGGAATACACTGGTACGGAATCTGCAGTTTTCAGGAGTCGACTGTTTTAAATCAAGCAGCAAATATCCATGAGCCTGCGATGTCGCATCGAAATATGCCTCTTGTAAAAATTTTGGATCCTCAGGATATATCTGACGAGCCAAATGGGCAATTTGTGCACGATCTCGAGGATTTTTGAATACGACAATATAATTTGTATTCAATGAAATATCTCGCTGTCCTTTTCCTTGGTGGAATAAATTTTGAGATATAAACATAACACTGAGATTTTTGTGATGACTGCCTTTTGTGAATAAGTCGACTATTGCACCATTCGATGATTCACGCATCAAGTCGTCCACAACAACCAATTTTGGTTTATTATCATCAAAATCTCCGGATCTTGGTAAACCCTCTCGAAATTCGACAAAATTTTTGTCATAATCCGAATATCCATTCTGCCACTCAGCATAATAGAAAATCACTTTTTCAATCGGTGTATTACACCTTTCTTTAATTTCTTTCAAAAATCTTTTAACAAAAAATGTTTTCCCACAACCTGTGGGTCCACAAATCATGGCACTGAAGGGATGTTTCCACCTTGTATCCATGTTGCCGACTGATTAAGCATTGTAAAAAACTCGTCATTTTATACCCTTGTATAAGATATTCAAAA
>NW_021680802.1:1359-2036 GCF_001412515.2 Diachasma alloeum | reverse complement strand
AGAGCGCCAATGGTTTCGACTGTGCGGACACATTTTGGATAAAACTCCATGTGGCTGAAGCCCCTGCAGGACAAGGAGACTTTTTTGAAAAGGGAATGAAAAGAGGACTGAGTAGAAAATGTGTTCTTCAAATTTCAAATGAAGATGGCTTGTGTTTAGCCCGATCACTTGTTGTGGCCAGAGTATACGCAAAGAAATTGAAGGTCAGAGCTGACAAGGGCGAAATACACGAGATGTGGCAATCCATTCGACAATCCAAGGGTAAAATGGTGCGTGAGGAAGTCGAGCAACTGACCCGCGAGGCAGGGGTTGTTGTACCTGCCGATGGCTGTGGTTTAGAGGAAATTATACAATATCAAAGATATTTGGCACGTGAGGGGTGCATTATCAAGGTTTATTCTCTCAAATGGAATGGCAAAGATCGCCCGGTACTCTACGATGGCACGCCTGAAGTAACCAGCAGGAATATACCTACACAATATACTCTCCCCATTGTCTATTATCCGGAAGAAAAACACTATGAGCCAATTCAAAATTTACCTTCATTCTTCGGCTACAAGTATTATTGCGAACATTGTAATACGCCCTACAGCTNAAATTTTGGATCCTCAGGATATATCTGACGAGCCAAATGGGCAATTTGTGCACGATCTCGAGGATTTTTGAAGCCGACAATA
>NW_021680802.1:487-1031 GCF_001412515.2 Diachasma alloeum | reverse complement strand
TAATCGAGAATTCCACGGTCGATTGTGTTTCGAAAACCATAAGAAAGCAGGCTCTTTTGGAGGGATAAAACCAATAGTATGTGGAAACATAAAATTGTGTAAAAATTGCAATACGAAAATTGATCATCGGAATGCTCAGAAACACCAGTGCAACAAATATTACTGCTCTGTCTGCCAGAAGGATGAAGCCGCATCTCACCTGTGTTACATGCCTACATTGAAATTTAAGAAGAAAACAACGGTGAAACGTGTGGCGTTTGTTTTTTACGACTTTGAAACGCGACAAGACGATAAGATGGAAGGGACTGATGACGTCAACATACACGTGCCTACACTCTGTGTTGTCCAGACTGTATGTGACCAATGTGCAGAGNTGGAAGGGACTGATGACGTCAACATACACGTGCCTACACTCGGTGTTGCCCAGACTGTATGTGACCAATGTGCAGAGATGAACGATGACGACATTATAAAAACTGAGGAGAATCTTGGAAGCACATGCAGGGTCTGTAATCCTCGAGAACATGTTTTTGACGATGGCGAT
>NW_021680802.1:0-386 GCF_001412515.2 Diachasma alloeum | reverse complement strand
TGCCTACACTCTGTGTTGCCCAGACTGTATGTGACCGATGTGCAGAGATGAACGATGACGACATTATGAAAACTGAGGAGAATCTTGGAAGCCCATGCAGTGTGTGTAATCCTCGAGAACATGTTTTTGACGATGGCGATCCTGTGCGTGGATTTGTGAATTATATTACATCACTGGGTAAGGCGTATAAAAAAGTCATATGTATTGCACACAACGCGAAGGGTTACGACTCTCAATTCATTTTGAAAGATGTTATGAAATGAATAAACAGCGAAATTAAAACAATTATTAACGGCACAAATATAATTTTGATGGATTTTGGGGATAATAAGTTAAAAGATAGTTTGAATTATTTCCATATGGCTTTAGCCAGTTTACCGAAGGCC
>NW_021680801.1:203552-203776 GCF_001412515.2 Diachasma alloeum | reverse complement strand
ATATAGACGGGTTATTCAACAAATATGTAGATACTTTCTTAAAAGAAAAGCAAGAAGCTTCCGACTATCCGCAGGGTTGTTCAATAGATGAAGATAAATATGCTTATATACAAGAATATTTTGCGAAGGAAGGCGTCTTACTCGAAAAACATAAGATAGAGTGTAATCCAGGGTATAGAGCCTTAGCGAAAATTATTCTCTTTGCATTTTGGGGTAAATTTGGG
>NW_021680801.1:202047-203249 GCF_001412515.2 Diachasma alloeum | reverse complement strand
GAAGGCATCTTACTCGAGAAACATAAGATAGAGTGTAATCCAGGGTATAGAGCCTTAGCGAAAATTATTCTCTTTGCATTTTGGGGTAAATTTGGGCAGAGAGAGAACTTACCGCAAACTGAAGTAGTTGCGACAAGGCAAAGATTATTAGAAATGATAAATAACCGTGAATTGGTAATCACAAGGTTGCTTCCCGTCAACGAAAAAATGATATACGTGAATTTTGTATATGAAAATGAGGCGCTTCTACTGACACCCACAGCGACATTGTTATTGCGGCCTACACAACAGCACAGGCTCGTCTCAAACTGTACAGTTACTTAGAGAGACTTCAAGAGAGGGTTCTATATTGTGATACAGATTCCATTATATTTGTATCAAAAGACGGTGAGTGGGAACCAGAATGCGGTAAATTTCTCGGTGATTTGACAAATGAGCTAGAAGGTTACGGGGAGGATAGTTATATCAAGCCTTTTGTATCAGGGGGCTCCAAATTCTATGCGTACCTAGTTCAAACAAGTAATAATGAGACAAAAGGNGGGTTCTATATTGTGATACAGATTCCATTATATTTGTATCAAAAGACGGTGAGTGGGAACCAGAATGCGGTAAATTTCTCGGTGATTTGACAAATGAGCTAGAAGGTTACGGGGAGGGTAGTTATATCAAGTCTTTTGTATCAGGGGGCCCCAAATTCTATGCGTACCTAGTTCAAACAAGTAATAATGAGACAAAAGAAGTGTGTAAAGTTAAAGGTATCACATTAAACTTCAATAATAATCAACATATCAATTATCAAGCTGTCAGAGAAATGGTGACACGCGAAAGGGAGGGTCCAATAGTCTTGTCATACGATGCTATCAGACGCACAGAATTTCATCAGGTAGTAACAAAGGAAGAGGTAAAAAAGACTTCTGTTTGTAGCACTAAAAGGCAATATAGAAATGTATATAGGACCGTACCATATGGGTACGTAGCAAACGAATGACGAATAATAAATGAAATGTAATGATTTTTTTTGTCGAGGTATATAATCGTGGCGTCAGCATTTTTTATTCAATTTCCCACTCCCACGATATTCCTATTTTCGTCGCGTCTCGGTCCCAGTTGTATTTGCGCCTGAGCAACACCTCATTATGGATATTGTCGTGGATATACAGGGTTATAAAGGACACTATAACCACTTTATAGCAAAGGAAATT
>NW_021680801.1:199829-202006 GCF_001412515.2 Diachasma alloeum | reverse complement strand
CGTCAGCATTTTTTATTCAATTTTCCACTTCCACGATATTCGTATTTTCGTCTCGTCTCAGTTTTAGTTGTATTTGCGCCTGAGCAACACCTCATTATGGATATTGTCATGGATATACAGGGTTATAAAGGATACTATAACCGCTTTATAGCCAAGGAAATTGCAGCAGTTGCGCTAAAAGGTGATTTGTCTTGGCACCGGCTTCTCAAATGGTGTGAACCGTTGAAAATTCTCCATAAATACAGGAAGAAGTATAAGTGGGTAACTACATACCATCACGGAATTGACTGGAGCGTTGGNCGTCAGCATTTTTTATTCAATTTTCCACTTCCACGATATTCGTATTTTCGTCTCGTCTCAGTTTTAGTTGTATTTGCGCCTGAGCAACACCTCATTATGGATATTGTCGTGGATATACAGGGTTATAAAGGACACTATAACCACTTTATAGCAAAGGAAATTGCAGTAGTTGCGCTAAAAGGTGATTTGTCTTGGCACTGGCTTCTCAAATCATGTGAACCGTTGAAAATTCCCCATAAATACAGAAAGGAGTATAAGTGGGTAACTACACACCATCACGGAATTGACTGGAGCGTTGGAAACGTTAAATTCAAGGATCTGATGCAAAATCATTTACGTAGTATAGTGCATCGTACAGTNTTCCCCATAAATACAGAAAGGAGTATAAGTGGGTAACTACACACCATCACGGAATTGACTGGAGCGTTGGAAACGTTAAATTCAAGGATCTGATGCAAAATCATTTACGTAGTATAGTGCATCGTGCAGACCGTATATTTGTACGGGGTTCTTGCAAAGCGGATTTCATCTGGAAACACACAGCAAAAGAAGTTATAGACCTTACCGAGGAAGAAGACGATTGTCCGTCGTTTCGTAAGATGGAAAAATCTTCAGTTGTATGTGATTACCATGCGACATTGAGCGGACAGAACACCAAGCACCACGTACATTGCGCTCTATCCCAAGCTCACCAGCTTGGTGATTGGATAAACAAAAATTCTTCTGTGGAGACGTGGTTGTAATTATAAAGAATAAAGAATTTTTATATGTGAATCCTATCTACAGTGTTGTCATTCTTTTTGTTCGTTATAGTGGCTACTGTGTATAAAAACGTGATGTCCATGGTTCTTTACCATCAGTCTCAATGATGGATACGCGTTGGAAACACCCATGGACGTCTATAATAAGTGGCCCCACGGGGTGCGGGAAAACAGTTTTTGTCCAAACATTTTTGCAACTCCTATCTTTCATGTCCGACACAAAATTTTCACGAATTCTTTTTTATTATGCTGAATGGCAACCCACATACATGCAATACCCAAACGCTAATTTAATTGAGTTCCACGAAGGACTACCACAAAGTCAAGATTATGGTTCTGATTCACGACCCAAGTTGATTATTATTGACGATTTGATGTGTAAGTCATCGAACCATACCATTACCGATCTCTTCACGAAAGGTAGTCATCATAAAAATCTGAGTGTAATTTTCATAACACAGAATATATTTCACCAGGGGCGGGGTCAAAGAGATATTTCTCTGAATTCTAATTACATTGTGATTTTCAAGAATCCTCGGGATCGTGCACAAATTCAGCACCTCGCGCGACAAGTTTATCCTGACAACCCCAGGTTTTTACAAGAAGCCTACCTAGACGCCATCACACGGCCGCATGGTTATATACTGCTGGATCTGAAACAATCCACACCTGAAGATTATCGAGCACGCAGTTCAATTTTTCCGAAAGACGAAAAACAGTTCGTATACGCACCGTGGAAAGGTATTAATCAAAGGTAATAAGACACAGACGTGTCAGTTTTCCTTATACCGTGGCGGCGCGAGGTATGCCCAGTAAGAAATTGACAATTGTCCTTCAAGCGCTTTGTCATTTGAATAAAGAACAGCGGCAGGCGTTACTTAGAAAAGCTGATACGGGGTTAATACGTTGTATATGTGAGTGTGCATTAAACATCTTACGCGGTAATATACCAATCGGTAAATCTCAGAAAGATAAATTAAAACCATATAAAAAAGTACTTCGTGATTTGGCTGTTGGAAAAAAGTGCCTATCAAAAAAGAAGAAGATTATCATTTAGAGAGGGGGTCGCCTCCCGTTGCTTCTAGCACCTATACTAGGTACTTTGATTTCAAACCT
>NW_021680801.1:196721-199335 GCF_001412515.2 Diachasma alloeum | reverse complement strand
CTGTGGTGCTTCCTGTGGAGATATGTTTCATATTCTGCACTTAGCACCTTTACTGAAAAAACTTGCCGGATTTTCAGATGAAGATAAATGCGTAATATTATGCGCCCAAACACATACATACGAGGGAAAGACACTCGTTTCATTATCACGAGGCCTCCCTCAAAGTATGTACGTATACTCGGATATATGCGAAACCTATACAACCGGTGATGTACACACCCCGCTAATGCGTATTGTACCATTAGATATTGATAATTATAAATACGGGGGAATGAAAATCAAGGTATTTTCACCACCACTTTATATACCATTACTACGCACGAAATTTCAAACGATCGAGATAGATATAAGAGATGAGTATGGAGCACCGATACCATTCGAACACGGAACGTTGACTGTGACACTTAATTTCAAACGCACTGAATAATCACGGATTATGAACACCTACATTTTCGACGAGATTCTACAATCAGGAGGAGGATACAGTACATGTGACCATGGAGGTATAAGTCGTGTGTACATAGGTAGTGCTAATCAAAAAGGACATAGCATTGGTAGTTTCCTAGGTAGTTTGTTCAGAAGAATACTATCACTACTGAAGCAAGGAGCATCCGCTGTCGAAAGAGAGGCTCTGCGTTCAGGTGTGAATGTCATAGGCGATGTTCTCGAACGTGATATACCTCTGAAAGACTCTCTACGAAGTCGTGCACGGGAATCAGGCGTCAATTTGAAGAGGCGGGCAGAGGAGAAACTTGATACTTTGATGACTGGTTCTGGATATAACGGCTGGAGTATGTTATCATATCCTCATTCTACGATCAACNTCAATTTGAAGAGGAGGGCAGAGGAGAAACTTGATACTTTGATGACTGGTTCTGGATATAACGTTGGGAGTATGTTATCATATCCTCATTCTATGGTCAACCGTACACCGCGACAGTCTAAACGCCGCAAATGAATATCTGGAGGAGCCAAGAAGAAGAAGAAACCGCGAGTGTCGAAAAAACGCAAGAGGAAAAATACGAAGAAGCCTATAAAAATTAGAGGTCGGAAGAAGAAGAAATCACCCAAATTGTGAACAGTGGCAGATATTTTCGCTTAAAGCATGGCGTTCTTGCATACTCATTCATGTGAGGGTGTAAAAAGTGAACTGGACTTATTTTCTTGACCTCCAACGCAGACAGCCATCGAGTCCTCATACGATGTACACTACAAGCCAATAGCATCACTTGTGGATAACTCACCCATCGAGTTCGATATACCAGGACAAGGTGATGAGTACATTGACTTAGCTCATACACGGTTATTTTTACGTGTTACGATAACAATATTAGTGACAGAGAAGAACCCTGTACCTTCGGCTACTATCGGCCCCATCAACAACTTATTACACTCGTTATTCGATCAAGTGGATATTTCCTTCAATCAGAAAGCCGTGACGCCTGCCAATAACGCATATGCTTACCGCGCTTATATAGAAACCCTTCTAAATTATGGCGCCGATGCGAAGAACTCGCACCTGAGTAGTGTGTTGTGGTCAGATGATACAGCTGGTAAGATGGATGACGTCGGTGAAGGTAACGAGGGTTTAAGGGTACATAGGGCTTATTTACGCAATGGGAAAACAATCGATCTCACGGGGCATTTTTATTGTGATGTGTTCAATCAGGATCGAGCATTGTTAAATGGTGTAAATATTCATATCCGATTGGTTCGTTCAAGAGACAATTATTGTTTAATGGATAGCACAAATAGCNCAGGATCGAGCATTGTTAAATGGTGTAAATATTCATATCCGATTGGTTCGTTCAAGAGACAATTTTTGTTTAATGGATAGCACAAATAGTCCATTCACCATTAAAATAACAGAAGCTTCGTTGATCATCCGGAGAATGAAGGTGAGTCCTGGATTATTATTATCCCACCAAAGGGCCTTATCGAAAACAACAGCCAAATACCCTGTTACAAGAGTTGAAGTCAAAAGTGTCTTAATACCATCTGGTGTTCGTGGTCATTCCATAGATAACTTTATAACAGGACAGCTGCCAAAACGAATCATTTTTGGATTTGTCAAGAATCGTGCATTTGTGGGTGATAAAGAATTGAATCCCTTTAACTTTCAACATTTTACTCTGAATCATATATCCTTATATGTGGACGGGCGTCAGATACCATCGAAACCTCTACAGCCAGAGTTTACTGTGAATAATTTATATGTGGAGTCGTACCATTCCATCTTCTCAGGCACTGGTATACATTTTCTGAACGATGGTAATGGTGTTCACCGTGGAGATTACCCTCATGGGTATTGTCTCTTCGCATTCGATTTAACACCAGATTTGTCAGCTAATGATAACTCGTACTGGAATTTGATACGGAGCGGTAATATGCGCATCGAGGTGCGGTTTGATGAAAGCTTAGTTTCAACGATCAACGCTGTAATTTATGCTGAGTTTGAAAGTGTCATAGAAATTGACTGAGCAAGACAAGTGACCCTGGACTATGCATAATCATCAAAACATTCGGTATCATGCTCAGCGCATGCGCAGCGATTTTTGCAGTGTCAGCTGTTTTCTGAAACAACGGATTTGAATCGCTGTTCAACTGTACAGTT
>NW_021680801.1:157632-196502 GCF_001412515.2 Diachasma alloeum | reverse complement strand
CATCTTCTAAATATGTCTATGCAGTATTACGAGCCGTTACCAAAGGAATAAAATACGTGTATACCTATGGTTGTGAACAAACGAAATTCACTGCCGCCCTTCTTACCCGATATGTGATCAATTTGAAGGGCCACATCAGATCGCCACTATTCGCTTGAACACCAGTAGCTGTTCCATCATGTCTCATACATAGTACATTGAATCACAGAACTTCTATATGTGCTATGCGCCGAGTCCTTCAAATCAAAGCGTGGTTGACTTCGAACGAGGAAGGATTAAAAAGTTTATCCAAAGAGAAATTTCCTGCTGATGAACACAGTACAGATTCTAGAAGCCCTACAGTACATACCGAATCATACAGTCGTTGTATATTCAGCGGACAAGATCCTATCGGCGTCGACGAAACCGACTGCAATAGTTGCGAACACACATGACCACACTCAACCAGGAGAACACTGGATCGCCATGTACGTTGATCGAGATGGTATAAGATGGAACATCGACAGCTTCGGACTACCTCTGATCGTGCCCCAGCACGCTGCAAGGCTCCGAAAGAACTGTAAACTCTTCAGGTGCAGCACCCGGCAGCTCCAGCATCACGAGTCGAGTGTATGTGGACAATACTGTATACTTTTTCTGCATTGTATGGGTATGTTTGCTACTCCTGAGAAGTTCTATTCGTTATTCACCGATCGATTCATATCTAATGATCGTCTAGTGCGTGAATATCATGATGCATTTATGAAGAAAAAACGTAATAGTGTCCCCGAGGGGAAGTTATTTAGTGGCCGCGATTATAATTGTACGTCATGGAATCAAAAATGTAAGTAAGTTATAAAAAAAATATGGAATTCATGGGGACATTATTTTGGGGAAAATATACATGTAATTAATAACTGAAATTCTGTGTTTTTTATTTCCCCTGTATGATAGTCGCTATGACGCACCCACAGCATTCACAGTCACTCCCACCCCACCACTCGCCCGCGTCGGAGTCGTGCTACTCTGACCGGTGCAATGGTGGGGTCGGAGTGACTGTGGGTGGGGGGCGCCATAGTAGTTCCCATACTACTAACACCTTTGTAGCGCTGGCGACCGTCCAACTACAGCTGAGAATCGGTGGCCGCAAAGTTTTTGGTCTTTTTGTCGACCTGAAATGCGTCTTTGACTCGCTAAGTCATCCTCTCCTGTGGCAGAAACTCTACCAACTGGGAGTCAGCACCAAGATTATCAACATTCTCCGTAACCTCTACAATCACGCTATCATGAGAGTGCGTTCCGGCGGCTGCCTTACTGAGAGTATTGATATCACAGAGGCGAAAGACTAAGTCCCACTCTCTTCCTGCTGTTTCTGTCCGACATCGAGTCATTCCTGCGTTGCAGAGGTCACCTCGGTCCTAGCATTGACGCCTTTAGGAATGTTCTGGCGCTTTTGTTCGCAGACGATTTGGTCCTGTTCTCTGCCAACCAACTGCACATGTACCGGCTTCTATCTACCTTAAAGGCTTATTTCCAGACAAACCGTCTAACTGTGAAATGTCTCCAAGACGAAGCTGATCGTCTTCATATCCGGCGGGCCCGCTACACTGCTTCCAAACTTGCCCCTAAGAATCTACGGCAAGGACATCGAAGTTGTATCAACCTACACCTACCTGGAGGTGGTCTTCTCTTCATCGGCGCTTGGCTCCCGTGCGGCACAAGCTGCCATAGTCAAAGCTCAGACTCGTGGGACGCTCCAATCAAGCTATTTGACACCATGATCGCCTCAATTCTGCTCTATGCCGCTCCCACCTGGGCCCTTCAGTACACCGACAGCCTAGTGACCATCCAGCTTGGCTTCTATAAGAGGCTTCTTCTTCTTCCTCTTTGCACACCAGGGCATCTCCTCCGTCATGAGGTGGGCGCAGTGAAGCTGATTTTTCGGGTCATCACACTCACCCTGGGTTGGTACACCAGTGTCCTACAGCAGAAGGGTGACAGGCTACCCAAGGCCTGTCTTCTCAGGTACATGAACTTGTCTGCGACGGCTCGAGCTTGCTCCCTTCCATCCTCCAGGGCGTCACTCACCAGAGAGACACCAGTATCCTACAGCAGAAGGGTGACAGGCTACCCAAGGCCTGTCTTCTCAGGTACATGAACTTGTCTGCGACGGCTCGAGCTTGCTCCCTTCCATCCTCCAGGGCGTCACTCACCAGAGAGACACCAGTATCCTACAGCAGAAGGGTGACAGGCTACCCAAGGCCTGTCTTCTCAGGTACATGGACTTGTCTGCGACGGCTCGAGCTTGCTCCCTTCCATCCTCCAGGGCATCACTCACCAGAGCACGCCGATATAACCCCATCCGCCAGCTTCAGGGTCTTTGGGAGTCGTTCAGCATCCAATTTGATGCCACTGACTCCTTGGCATCCTATTGGTCTTAGGAAGGACCTAGAGTTCTGCCTGAGCTGAAAGCTCATCTCCTTGAGGCTGCCCGGACTAGAGCGGTAGCATCTTCTTTTTGCCTGCTGCCGATCCCAAGGACTTTATCTGGTCTCCCAGCCAATTATCTCTGCCTATGAACTCCGATCTCCATGACCAGGGTGAAGGCCCAAGTGAGTCTTGCTAATTCCCTTGAGACCTCCTCCGGCATCAACAAGGTGTTCTTCAAGATCGACCCATCCCTGCCCTGTCAGATGTGCTCCAGTGGTTCCGCCGAGACTTTGACCCACTTCCTATTGAACTGTCCCGCCTATATTTCCTATCGATTGTCACTCCTAGGGAAAAATTTGTACCCTGACAGAAACTCCGAGGACAATCTCCAGTCCCTCATTCACTTCCTCGACTCCGATGACCCGCTGGACACCAAGAAATTCTTCTTGTATGTCAAGTGTGCCCTCAGAGCGCGTGACAAAGTCCTGAACCCGACCGATGCCGGTCCGTCCTCCCTAGTCCGCTTTGATAAGGACAATCTCATCACTAATTACTTTAACTCAGGAACGAACCGTTAATTTTTTCTCGATTACTTTACGATTTGACTCCTAGCTCTAAGTATCTAATCTTATTTATTGGTGATTATTTAAGGGAGCTTACAATGTTATTTTTCCTGTTCTTTGCTCTGCTAGGCCTCGTTACTGCCTCAATTTTCTATCCGCAACCACACTGGACCTCCACTTTGAACTTGAATTTCAGTTTCAACTATTTTCTTTTGATTTCAGCGCTACTTTAGCGCTCATCTTCGAATAACGGACCTTCCCTCCCCCCCGATACATTTCTTGTACTTTCTACTTAAAAATGCTTGTTGTACACTGTTTATTATTTCTATCATTATGTATACTTTCAATTCTCTGACATCCGATATGTACCCAGCTGTAACAAGGTTGTACCTCATAATCAGCAAATAAAACGAATACGAATACGAATACGAAAACCAAGATTGTTCATTTTTTTTAAATAAACAAAAACATTCATTCATAATGTACAGTGTTATATTTATTTTTCTTACATTAACTTGTTAGCTCCACGACTGATAGGATTGTACTCAACAATTCGATCATCGAGGATGAGGCAGTATGCTGATGTGTTGGCTGAAAGAGGAGCGGAGGACTCAAACTCCAGACGAATATCAACTGGGCCAATTTTTATTTATTTATTTATTTGTATTCACTGCCTTAGGTTACACCCGTAGCATACAATAGTAGAGGAGATGAAAGAAAAAAAAAAGAAACGTTCGAAAATAATTACAAAGGTCAATTAACAATAGGTTAGAAAATGGAGTTAAAATTTGCATCATATACAATAAACATTTCTACACTATACAGTACACGAATAAATGAAATACATACACAACAATTCAAGTTTAAGAATCATGTTTAACAAGCCCGACAACGCACCCGAACGTGACTTTAATTTATTTAATTTAATTAATTTATCTGTTTATTTTAGGCAGCGCCAGCATTAATTACACTAGATATGGTCCTTCTTTCTCGCTTAATAAGTGCTTGTTTCATATAAACATAAATAGCTTTCATCTCAGCAGGGTTTGTGGTTTCTAGGATGTTTGTACATAAACTTTTGTGATCAAGAGCAGCTCCAGCTGCTCCGGCTGACGACAGTCTGATAATGGAAGCGACAATTACGCTGGCGAGATATTTCCCTCTTGGATAGCATAGAGCTGGACACGTCACCAGAAAATGATCGACCGTTTCCTTCTCACGAAGCCTACAAATTGAGCAATCACCCATAGGGTCCAACACGTTCGCTAGGTGGTTGACATAGATCGAACAGCGCTTTGCACCAGCTAGTCTAAGCTGCAGGGCTGAGTTGGACGTATGCCTTGGTAGCTGGAATAGCCTTTTGTAGTAAAGCATTTGTGTCCTCTCCAGCAAGTCGGCGTATCTCAATCCCCGGAATGGCGCAGCATATAGCATCACTGATGCCACGAGGCTATCGTAAATTTTAACCTTCGAAGGCCAATCAGCCGACTTCGTTCTGGCCAGGATCGAAGCGGCTGTTCCACAGGCTATTCTTGTCTTACTGGTAGCAGAGAGAGTAGCTTGGTATCCTAGAGCTGACGAGGAGAAATCAACACCAAGATAGGTGTATTTTTTAACTATATCGATTTCCGCATTGCCATACATAAACTTGGTAACCTTGCTCTTTCCAGAACCACTGAATTTCACGATTTTTGTCTTATGCACGTTTAGCTTGAGCTGGTTGATTTCATTGTACCTTTCCAAGGAGATGAGCGTTGCAAAGCCCAGGGGGTATCCGCCAGGAAAATCACGTCATCTGCAAAGAGCAAAGCTTGGATGTTAGTAAGTCCATCAATGCTAATTCCCCTGTTGCCATCCTGTGTCATGAACTCGTCTATGTCGTGAATGAACAGTATAAAGAGGAGTGGACTGAGTATTTCTCCCTGGAGTACTCCCTGAGTGATTTGAATCGAGTCCGTGAGTCCAGAATCGGTCCTCACTCGCATGGAAGCCTTATTATATAACTCCCTCAGAACTCTAATCATTTTAGCACTGAGTCCCATGTGAAAAAGCTTCCTCCAAAGTAAATCATGGTTTATGGAGTCGAACGCCTTCTGATAGTCTACGAAAAGTCCATAAACTGAGCGCTTTTTTAGTCGGAGTTGCAGATGAATCGCTGACCATAAGGTGTATATGTTGTCCTGACAGCCTTTCTTCCTGTGGAAACCTGCCTGGCATTCCGGGATTATTTTCGATCGTTCCTCCCAGACATCAAGTCTGTTTTTGATAACAGTAGTGAACAGTCTAGTTACACAATTCACCAAGGCTATGCCCCTATAGTTGGCCGGGTTAGCTTCATCTCCTTTCTTGAACAACATCCTCATCACCACTTGGGACCAGCTATCAGGGATTTGTTCGCAGCGTAAGATGTTGTTGAAGAGACCAGTCATGTAGTATACCCAATTCTTCGGTAGGGCCCTCAGAAACTCGTTGGATACGCCGTCGGAGCCTGGTGCTTTGCCATTTTTACAGCCCATAAGTCTCTTGATAATCTTCTCCTCCCCGAATTCCACATCCAGGGTGCTGTCCAGCACTCCATAAAAATCAACCTCATCGCACACTTTAGGGGGGTAGCACATTTTTAGATACGTCAACCACTGCTCATCAGATATACTTGAGGGTTTTTTCCCTATCTTGTGGTAAAATTTACGGACAGTAGCCCAGAAGACCTTGGGGTTGTTCACTGCAGCCATGTTCTTTATGGTTTCCTCCTCGTAGGCTGATTTTTTCGCCTTCAGTATCTCCCTGTAGTTGCCTCTAGCTTCGAGAAAGGCTTCAATGTCTAGGTTTGATTCAGACTCATTTTCCTAAGACACCTCACTTGAATTTTATGCAGATATTCACACTCCAGGTCCTACCAAGATTGCTTGAACTTTGTCGAGTACGTAGGCTTGACCCTCTTTGACATACCCAATGCAGAAGCAGCATCCCCGATCGCAGCACCTAGGTTTTCACTCAGTTCGTTTGGTGTAGAGGATAAAGTTGACATCCCCACACGTGAGGAGCTCCTAATTATAGACTGGTAGCTCTCAAGCAGTTGCTGCTTCCAGACCGTGCAGTTGCGAGACTGGACGGCTCTCTGAGCTTCTTCAGAGGGAGAGATTTTAGCGGCAATGGAAACCACGACTTGGAAGTGATTCGAGCCAGTAGGGGTGTATGAGACCTCGAAGTCAATGATGCTGTCCAAGGCACAGGCATTAACCCACACTTGGTCGACAATACTCTTCCCTTTGTGATTTAGGAAAGTGTATCTACCAGGATAATCGCTTACAGACCTGCCATTGAGTACTACGAAGCTGTTGAACTCCATCACCTCCAGCACCACCTTAGCATGTCCCTTAAACTCCTCGTCTAGTGACGACCTTACTCCTCTCAGGGGTAGTCCCTCGAAGATTTCCTCCGGTAGGCTATTCTCGTTGGCAAGTCTGGCATTTAGGTCGCCACCAATAATGAATATCTCTTCAGGGTACTGGGTCTACAACTCTACCAGTTGAGCTTGAAAATTGTCCGTTATAATCTCAGGTTTGGTATCGGGGTTGAAGTAGAGTAGACAAATTATGATAGAGCAGCCACACATAACCGTTTTAATGAATATCCATTTGTCCTGAGCGGAGAGAACGCTGAAGGACCCAACCTGCTTACGTAAAAGGATCAGCAGCCCACCAGAGGCTCGCCCCATTACTTTGTCTTTGACTGCTGATACCCAGTAGTGCTGGTAAGCATCCCAGGCACCTGGTACTTTCTTGGGTTGACTGAGCAGCCAGGTCTCAGATATACATAGCATGTCGTTTTCATTTGTCGTTATTTTTNCGCTGGTTGAGGTTGGCATGCTGTTATTGTCCATCATGGGCCCCATAAACCCCTGATGGCAGATTATTACTTCTTGAGGCAGTTTGCAGATGTCCAGGTCCATGCTGCTTTCCCTGGTGGGATGATCTAGGTCTAGACAAGGTTAATGCTTGGTTGATATCATTTCAATACCACCAGTCCTTATTAATCAAGATCTTATTATAGGCTATTTTAACATTATTACCTTTGCTTTTCTCCTCTTTGGAACGATCTCTGATAATCTTGGCGATGTGGCATTCCCTTGGCGTCAAGTCATTGTCAATGAAGATTTTCGAGCCATTAAGTGTATTACGTTTCTTTGCCATGATTGATTTCTTCTCCTCGATAGAGTTCAGGGCTATTACAACTGTGGACGAGTTACCAATTCTTCTGGGATTCGAGAAACTGCCATTGAATCCAAGCGTCGACGCAAGAAAATTCCTAACAATTTCACTCAGCGCTTTAACGGGGTCTACTGCGTCCCGGGCTGGGAGGTCTAGACCCCTAATAATGAGGTTGTGTCTCCTCAGCTGCTTTTCCTGAGCTTCAATTAAGTTGTCGAGCTTGGCTAGTTTATCCTGCAATAATTTGGCGTCATCAGGCGAGCGGTCTGCGAGCTTGCTCCTCAGATCAGCGATTTTATCGTCAATTTCCGCCAGCTCCTCAGCTCTGACGACCGCGTCCGCTGTCGTGGGAGTGGATTCCAGTTTTGTGAGCCGGTCACTTAGCTCCTTCCATTTTCCTTCCCATATTTGGTCCCTCTTCAGCATTTTAGCTCTGATGCCTGATATATCATCAGCCATTTTCGTGAAGCTGATTGCATTTTCAGGTCTAGATGCTGACACCTCGACCAAGACCTTGTTAAGGGTAGCCCAGAGAGCGTCAACTGGTAAACCCACATTTTGCTTCGGTAGCTGAGCAGTGTCCAGGGTACTTACAGTGAGAAAGTCTATCCTGGTTTGTGAGGGCTATGTTAGCAGGTTTTTTACTAGTAGCACACTGTGAACCGTCTTCATATGCGTTTAGTCTCTCATTTGGGTCTCTCTTCCTCTTCTTGTCTTCTTTTTCTGTATCTTCAGGGTTCTTTATTACTTCTACAGAGTCAGCTTTCTCTCTCAGGCCTCCTTCGCTACCTCCATCTAGCAATTTGGTGCTGGTGAGCCTAGCCGGATGTATGATTGAAAAGAAGCTATTGATTTTCTGGTTGTCTTTATCTTTTGCTAATCTCTCCAGAAGTGTCAAGGTACCTGGACCTCTGGGCGCACCAGGTGTTGTGTTCCCCTGTGGGCCTGTGGCCAGCAATCCAAACAGATTTTTGCGATTATTTGTATTTCTGGATCCGGTTCCAGTAACTGGGCTAGAGCAATTGCCACTTGTTTTCGGAGTAGCTGTCAGTGGTGGAGTGCAAGGAACTGTTCCACCCTCGTCGTCGGTAAGGTGGCTGTTCGTCGACATGGGTTACTATGGCGCTCAGTACTCAAAACTGACAACAGATGATGCCACTGATTATGAAAAAAAGACTCTCACCATAGCCTCAAATTCTATGTACACCTCCAAAAGATCATAAAAAATACAATTAGCAGCAAAATCAGGCCTTTCCTATTAGCTCACCCGACTTTCCACAGTTCCGGCTTCCGAGCAACAACAAGCCAAGTGCCTATACAAGTTTCTGCCACAATTTACAGACCGCCAAACACGAGCACACAAATCGCACAACCAGCCACTTCTAAGGTCACGCGACCTCTTCACTGGGCCAATTTTCAAATACTCATTCTGCTTAGAACAATCGATTACAATTACAAGAGCATTTGTTATGAATTTTTCTGTAATTAATAACGGTTTAGATTCCTTTCCATAATAAGAATCTTGAAAGTTCACATACATATTGTATAATGTAGAATACTGTTTGTGAGCAATATCCAAATTCAAATTTCCGTATGGATAGCTTTGCGAGTTGAGGAAAAGCTTTACATCTCGGATGTTGCAATGATCAAAGTGACTGGCATTAGCTTTCTGGATGTTTTTACGATTGGTTTGAAATCCAAGAATAACATATCGAGGTTTCTCCAATTGAGATGATGTCTTTATAACCCCAACATGTTTCGAGGTTGCGGGGAGCAGAGGATACTCATACAATTACCATCTACGAAAACCCATCATGATAGGTGTATCTTTTGTGATGAAATTAAGCGGCTTCACTTTGCGCTTATCAGAGACTTTAATGCAGGGAATTAACCAGTGAATCTTTTGGAGGTTAATCTTTCATTTCTTCTCAGGGTTTGCTTGGTTGATAAGGCTCTGAAGTACTGCACTGATGTCTGTTTTCGATCTCGCAATAATGAGTTCATGCTTTGCATTCATAACAATTTTCTGATAATCTTCGGCAAAGCCAAGTAGCAGGCTTAATGGTATAGAGGTGTCGAAATATCATGCGTTATTAGTGAGTGTCTCATCACTGTCCATGCTATCATTCTTCAGCCAACCGGCATTTTCCATTAGAAACCATTAGTTGGGACTTTGAGAAACGTAGTTTTTCATGAAACTCGTTAAACCCACATTGTTTGCTCAATCAATCTCCGTTCCATTGAGCTCATAGCGAATTTCCTCGAACAAATGACAGATGGCATTACTCACGAGTCTTGTCCTGTGTTGGTGTTGTTCCATTGTCAGTGGTCAAACGACCATAAATATGTAGATGGCTCCTACTAGGTGATAAACATAAATCTAGATGTTGCACACTAATTGAGATTTCATCATTACTAACATGCGTTGATGACCCGAAGGGTTGATGTGTATGCATCCCGTAGGGAGATTGATGAAGAGAGAGAGAGAGATTTTTCTTTCTCAGGGGGAAAAATGCATTTACGTACACGCTCGCGTTTGGAAATTCCCAGAGAGTAGTGCCCGACTCGGTCTGGTCTGGATGGTGGCGACCACGAGCTGCCAAGGTTGGTGAGACCTGGCTTGATTTAGTTTGGCGAATCTGAAAACAATACGGGCTAAATACATACCCTGACACCTGCCTCGTATTTCCCCGTGGAACCGCCGCTAGGCATTACACCACGGGGGGAGGGTTTAGCCGTAGGTCTTCCTTCGGCCGATCGAAGTCAGCGCTTCTTCCATCTCATTGCTTCCTCTTCCTCTTATCGCTGTTCCTTTCTTGTTCCGCCTTGCGTAGGTCCTTTAGGACTTCCGCTGCGAAGGCGCTGGTTGCCTCCTAGACTGCCTCTGATGAAAGCATTGCTTCCACCAGGTTTTCAGGCTGAATTCTCTCTCCGAGTGCAGTCTCGAGTGTGCTGCGGGGCACCTTGAAGCGCGGACACAAGAAGAACGCATGCTCTGCATCTTCCGAGACTCCTGTGTAGGCCGGGCACTCCGGCGATTCCTCATATTTGAATCTATGAAGATATTGCCGGAAGCACCCGTGTCCTGAGAGCATCTGTGTGAGGTACTAGATGACTTCTCCGTGTGTTAGTTCGACCCATGCATCCAATTTGTGGATCAGGCGGTGAGTCCATCACCCAAGAGAGAGAGAGAGAGAGAGAGAGAGAGAGAGACATTGAATCATTTATTTAGCTACATTTTCCAGTCTTACATTCATTGCGTGTCCGCATTCGTCCTTCTATGTATATTTCTGTTCGTGGTGTTGTTGTATGTATAGAATTATGTCTCGTTTGAATTGTTCTTTCGTCGTTGTTTTCATACTTTCGGGAATTTCGTTATACAGTTTTATCCCCTTATACATTACATGAATTTGAGCATAAGACGTTTTGATTAGCGCCAATTTTCTTGCACCAGCTCCCCTTGTGCGGATGCGCTCCTCTCCACTGTCATTATTGACAATCACATTCTTTTCAAACAGACAATGCACATATTTTACCACATGTAGTTTCAGTTTTTGATTTACCGATAGAAATCCTAATGCATCTAGCATATCAGTAACTTTAGTTCTTTTATTGCAGCGTAAAATGCTTCTCAATCCTCTGTTCTGTAATTTCTGTAATTCCTTCATGCTTGACTCATTCATTGTATATACTATTGTGCTGCAATAATCACAATGTGGATCTATTATACTTTTATATATAAGATTTCTTGCCATTATGCTCAGATAGTTACCGACTCCATTCAACACTCCGATTTGTTCCCCCACTTTCCTAACTATTTTTATTTCTATTTTTTCTATTTTCATTGGTTTTATCGAAGTACTTCTCGATTTGAAACCCCTCCTCTAGCCTGCCTCCCCTCCTTTCTTTTTTCTCTCATTGTTATCTGCGGTATCATGGCTGACTTACTCTTAGCTGTGCCCCATTCGAGCTAGGACTGGACGGGAAACCATGTAAAACCCCAATCGCACAGCCGGGCGATTGTGCAGTGCCCTAATATATCCATCTGTTACACTGACTAGATGGAGACACTACGCCGCTACACCGTACCTACCGCCCGCAATTTTTGTGCGAGCGAGGTGTTCCTAAGCGGTCACCCATCCAAGTACTAACCCAGCTCAACGCTGCTTAGCTTGGATGTCCGCCGGAGCAATACCTCACCCACCTAACCATTACAGTCGGTCGACTTCTTTAACTAAATACTCCTGATATGATTTAAACGTTAGATTGCAATCCATTACTTACGCACTTCATTTTACTGACTTTTTCGATTTCACATCCGTCTTTACACGTTATCACTACGTTTTTTCCAATGTTTTGTCTCTTATGTTTTATAATCATTAACTTTGTTTTTGCTACATTCATTTTTAGCTTGTTCTTTTGGAAATAGTTTTCAATCTCGTGCAGTTGCTCATTTAATTGTTTTTCTATGTACTCCGAGCTTTTACCACACACGTAAAGAACCATATTATCAGCAAACTATTGGATTTCATAATGAGTTCTATTCGTTTTCAAGACATCATTAATATACATTAAAAACAGCAAGGGTTCAAGTACCGAGCCCTGAGGTACTCTCATAGTTACTCTTATCCTCTCAGATCTTCCTGATCGGTAATTTACACTTTGGGTACGTTCCGAGAAATACGATTGAAACCAATCCCACACCTTACCATGAATCCCATAATTTTTCATTTTCATCAATAATATATTTCGGTCTACAGTTTCAAACGCTCGTTTCAAGTCAATAAATATCGTCCCCACAATATTTCCTTGGTCAATGCTTTCCCTCCACTTAGAAACAACAATCTGCACAGCTTTTTCACACGACTTTTCTTCTCTAAAACCATATTGTTCTTTTATTAAAAGATCATTTCTTTCCAGGTAATTCATAAATTGTTTCACTACGAGTTTTTCCAAGATTTCTTCGTACTGTGGCAACATATTTATTGGTCTAAACTCTTCAGCTCTATGGGTATTCTTGACTTTTTGTATGGGGGTTATTTCCGAGTGCTTCCATTCACTAGGAACGTACCCTTTCTCTAATGACTCATTGAATAATTCACATAACTCCTCTTGTGTGGCTTCTAAGACCAGTTTAAGGACCTCGCTTGAGATTCCCTCACTGGTTCTACTTTTCTTTGGTAGATTATTTATTTATTTTCTAAGATCATTAGTGGATATTGGATTAAAATTTTCAATTGTACAGTCTGTGTATTTCATTAATTTCTTATCTGACACTTCATTGCTTATGCTGTTAATGATACCTTCCACACCATCTACAAAATAACAATTAAATGCATTGGCTACTTCATCATAATTTTTAATCATAATTCCATTAAAATTTATTTCCTCCGGTAAGGTACTATTTCGCTTTTTGTTTAGGACATCTTTTAATGTTTTCCATACCTTTTTACTGTCCTTCTTATTGTTATCAATTTTATTTTCAAAATACATTCTTTTAGCTCTACGTATTTCTGCACCAGTCTCATTTCTTTTTTGTCTAAATTTTAGCCAATTGGCTTGTGTCTTATTTATCGATGCAATTTTGAATAAATTTTGTCTTTCGTCTATAAGCTGTTCTTCTATAAGCTGTCTTTCTTCTATAACTTTGTCATTGAACCACTTCTTATGTTTTATTTCATTTCGTGTTATTATTTCCTTCACTGGGGCTTCAGAATCTAGCGTTTGTACTATCGTGTCAATAAGCATGTTTGCTTTCTCATCTATATTTAGAATTCTATTTATACTCTCATTTCTAAACATCAAATTTAGTTCCATGTTTTTCTTAAAACTATTGGCATCAAAATTTTTAAAATTCCCAAATTTTATTTTATGTACAGTATTATCATACTTCAATGTTCCTAAGCCGAATTCAATGATTGCATGATCTGTAATTCTTGGACTATCTAGTACACGAGTTTCGACCTCAGTATTACTGAATAACAAATCAATTATCGTTGAACTATTTTTATCTATTCTCGTCGGTTTCTTTATCAGTTGTTTCATTCCCAGCCCTGCGAAGACATTTTTTAATTTATTTGAATAAAATCGATCTGTGCTTAAATCGATATTGAAATCACCCATACAAATACAAGTTCCTTGTTTCTGAACAGATTCGCAAATATTCTCTATATAATTAATAAATTCTGAGTCACTTCCTGATGGCGAGTGATACGTAACTATTAGTACTCCATTAAACACATCGCTCACAATTTTTACACCTACAGTCCAGCAATTATTTTCAATTTTCTGATTTATAACTTTTAAAAATTTAATATCATTTTTTATGTGCAAGATTACACCTCCCGTTGTTCTTTTTTCCGAGTCACATCTACAGATATTATAACCAGGTATTAAAATTTCATCATCATCAGTGTCAGCAGTAATTCTTACTTCAGTGAATGCTAAAATAGCTGGTTTTTGGGTTTTATTACTAGTTCTTCGATCTCAACTTTGTTCTTAATTAATCTACGCACATTCATATATATTACTAGCAGTTCTCCGTCATTTAATGTCTTACATCCACTCATGTTACTAATGCATTCTTTTTGTTTTGCTTGTCTAAAAAATGTTCGTGTGATACGCAGTTTTTATCTCTTACATGATGTTTTGTGTCTGATTCAATAAGATAACAATCTTTTTTATCATTTGTGCATGTTATACATTTAAGAATACTATTGATACACTTTTCTGTAGAATGATTCTGTGCACATTTCCCACAGATTTCACTTTTCTTACAGTATTTTGCGATATGAAAGAAACCGCAGCATTTACGACAATATGCGATTTTAATGCAATCAAATGCTTTACACTTATTCCACCCTATATATAGGGAATTCTTACACCAAATGTATTTGTGCACTTGTTCACTAACTTCAACAACAATGGAAATATTATTGTACTTTTCTACCACCCATTTGCTCAATAATTTAATTTAATTAGACCCTGCAAGTGTTTCCAACCTATTTTGTTTCACAATGTTCGTTATTAACTCTTCATTCGACTTATCCTTATTATTCAAATCTATGTTTATAATTTTGATTTTTAATTTGCTGCTTTTGGGAACTACAACTGAATAATAAACTCCCAAGCTTGTTTCTAACGATTTTGCAACTTTTTTCTGTCATCTTTATTGCTGCATCCAATTATCACTTTACCACTTTCTGTTTTCATCATCGTGCATTTATTTACATTTAGATTGTTTACGTCTATTTTCGTTTTTATCACATTCTCGGTATGGTTTGCATCAACAGGATTCTTCGGTTTTACAACTATGACTGTTTCATTATTTTGTTCTTTAGTTACGTTCAAATTTCTTGATAAAGTCGAGGCATACGTATCAAATGCAATTATTGATTCCCTTTCTTTATTGACATATGGATTATGTACAATTTCGTTCACATCATCTAGCCTCTGACCATGTTTCATTGTAAGAAGTGACTCTATAAGAGGATTCATTCCTTTCATCTCACTTTTTATAAGGTCCATGTCTAGTTTCATGCGATTTTGAAGTAATAATAATTCACATTTCAGAACTTCTTTCACTGCACTCTTGAACGTTTCATTCACTTTATTCGAGTTTTTCAACTCCTTAATTTTGTCAGATAGAAGATCAATTTTATGATTAATAGAATACTCACTCTCCTCCTCACCAATCTCTTCATAGTCATGTACTCATTTTTTCTTTCTATTGGATTTCTCCTTTTGGTTTGAATAAACAGAATCACTGACACTTTCTACGTCTGAATTATTATTATCGTGAACGAGGTGCTTTTGCCCTTCAATATCCATCATGTTACAATCTGTTACCATGTCTCCATCAAAATTTTCACTGGCTGAGCTATCAGTCTGCAGTCTTTCAATACCTGCTGTTGTCTTAATATTATTACAACTGTTATTATGATGATCATTTTCAGCGTTGTTATTTTGAATATCAGGTAGTGTCTGTACAATTTCTGAAATGTTTACTGTCTGTTTGTTCTTTTTGACAGGGGGACACGTTGTTGTGATAATTTCCCCTTTACATGGAACCAATTCATTATCACTATTATAGATTTTGTGAAATTTTGCACAATCCGGGTGAAAAAACTTCAGACATAATTTACATTCAGACTTAAATCGTAAAATGTCCTTACGACATTTAGTACAGTTGACAGTAATAGTAAGTGGCATGTTTATATGTCGTTGAAGGTTATGTTGTCATGGAAAGTTGATATTTTCAAAAATGTTGAGTTTTTATCGTTCAGTGGTTACTTTTTTATATCACAAACAGTCAGGCACATAGTTCACAAGATTTATCACGTATGTTGTAGATTCAGCGTTCTCACTTTAGTTATGAAAATGAAACTTTTTACAGAGCGACTTAAAACACATATCGAGGGAGGGAGAGAGAGAGAGAGAGAGAGAGAGAGAGAGAGAGAGAGAGAGAGAGAGGGGGGGGAGAGACTTCCTATAATGATTAAAGTGAGATACTTTCCTGGACCCATATAAGGACATGGAAAATGGCAAAAAGTAATATAACTTGGGTTATGTTACTTTCAGCGGCCAATGACAATAATTTTTTGAAAAAAAAATCTTAAGTCATGTGACTAATTATTTTGAACTCTTTTCACACCTTCCACCAATACCAACAAAAAATGACACCCGATATATGTCTGTGGGCTATCTACAACACCCCACCTCGAGGTCTCGCTACGCATGCGCGCAGCTCTCTCTACGCTAGGACTTCTGCATGTGCACATGTTCTTTTCTCTGCTTCTGCTTATTTCTATTATTTGCAAATAAATAAGGTAAGAACTCTATATTTTAAACATGAATTTCACAGAATTTCTAATAGCTTCAAACTCAGAAAAAATTTTGATTCCAATATTAATAAAATACAACATCTTAAATGATAAATTAAAATGTCCCACATGTGAGTCTGATTTGAGGTTAAACCGTGACAGTTTGTACTTCAGATGCAGGCGCTCTGTTTTATCAAATAGAGAACACAATAATAATAATGAACGGATAAATTGCAATTTTAAAATAAAAGTTTACTTCAATACAATTTTTGATTTTATTAAAATAAAAATTACTAACGTTTTCAAATTTTTTGCATTTAAACTCAGTCTCGGCACAACACAGAGGTTTCTTGCTGGAGAGCTAAGACTGTCAGAGAAATCTATAGTCAATCTTAATAAAATATTCAGGTTAATTTGTAAAATTTATATAGATAAAAATAAATAAAAACTGGGGGGCACTAACCATATAGTCGAAATAGATGAAACTAGGTTTGGTCCAGGGGAAAAATCAATTAATAGAGAAGAAGGGTACTGGGTCCTTGGTGGGATAGACAGAGCTACTAAAGAGACATTTAGTCTCGTAATAGAGGACAGAACTTCAGACACACTCGTAAGACATATTGAGGATAATGTACATCTGGGTACTACCATACACACAGATGGTTGGGCCGCATACAGACGGATCACCAACCATGGGTACGTACATAAATATGTAAACCACAAATACAATTTTGTGGATCCAGATGACAATACACATACTCAAAATATTGAGTCAATGTGGAACAACTTAAAAAGAGAAATCCCTCGAAAAGGAGGTAAAAAAGAATATTATCCACTATACTATGCAGAGTTTGTGTTCAGGAAATTATTTAAACCTGAAGAGATTAACACAAAGTTTCTCCAACATTTGTCTACCATTGAGACAGTGCAATTCAGAATTTTAGTAGACAATTTAAAATAAATCTGCAAGTAAACCGAATTTTCAAATTTTGAAAATTTTTTAAATAATTTAAATTTTATTGGAATTGTTATTGAAATTTTTATGAATATTAGACCCAAAAACGAATATCTGACAGACTGGAAATACAATCTTATGTGTAACAAATAAATAACAGCAGTTGAGGTATAATGGAAGAAGGAAATAAAATAAATGTTCCCTTCCAACAAATTTAAATTTATAAAATTTACCGTTAGAAGGACGGAGGAGCTGATTGTGAAATAACCTCATTGAAATATTGTTACACTGATCAGGCTGTAAATACATCTTAAAGGAGGGGTTCTCATTACAATTTGGGGTTATTGGCAATTTATTGCATTAACTCCCAAACATTTTTGGGACCAATGCCCCGCCGTGTCCACGTCACGGTCGTGGAAGCATGTCTGAGTGCGGTGGCCGGGAGTAAATTCATTAAAAAATCAATAAAGATGATCTAAATAACCAAATAGATATATAATAGTCTTAAACAACCTTCAAATAACATGTATTTACAACCATTCTATTAGTGGCCGTCCAAAGTAATATTACCCAAGGATTAATAAAGAAATTAAAACGGGTTGAAAAACGGATAGATAAATGATCAACAAAGATTCAGAAAATGATGGGAAAAATATATGAAAAGGATATAGGAATTTTTAAAAAATACGGATTCGAACCCATCCAATAGGAGGCATGTGACCGTTAGTTTTTGCGTTATCAGTCCTTTTTTTTATTTCTACCAATTCCATTGGTAAGAAGTTTCCGAATGGATCCGTAGCAATTCCCTGTCATTGTGACAGGCATATAACCGTAACCACATGATACAGGGTGTCTGCAGGAAGATATTCAACCTTTTAATAGAATAGATCTACGTAAAAGTTAAATATCTCCGAAAATGTGTGGCCGATTATGCCTATCCAAAATACGAATCTTCAATATTGTAAGAGCTATAATCATACCAAATTTCAACTTGCTATTTTAATTTTTTTCAAAATATCCTGCGTACAAGAATGAAAAAAATTTCAAAAGGAAAAAACGGGAATATCTCTGAATCTTTCCACCGACGGGTATACATATTGTAATTGGTCTAGATAGTGGCCACCGAGACAAGTATTTCGACAAAGAATATTGAAATCTGTCTAGTAGCTCATGAGATATTTGAAGAAATATATTTACACAAAAGGTTGAATATCTCAAGAATCGTTCGGCCGATTGCACCCATCGATCCTACCAATCTTTTATGTTATAAAAGCTAGAAGCCTACAAAATTTCAACTTGCTATCTCCATTTTTCATTCATTTATCGTGTAAACAAGATTTTTTATGAAAAAACGGAAAAACGGCATATCTCCAAATTTTGTCTGAACGGGTTTATATATTTTGATTGATTTAGATTGAAATCGGTGGGGTAGCTTTCAAAATACTGAGGAAAATCGAAGTTGAAAGAAGTTGTTATATCTCTGGAACTACTAGACCGGTCGGGCTGAAAGTGCGCACCAAAGAGAAGTTTAATCATAGCTACCATGAGCCAAAATTTCAGACTTTTATCGATAAATTTCATGGCATTTATGTTGAATTTTCTCAAAATTGAGCTGAATATTAACACGAATTTGAGTCTCACTGGTACCAATTAGCAGCTAGAATTTCAGCATTTTTGCCTTAATAGTGCTCGAGTTGTGGGGACAGTTCTAGCCATACGAACACCCATGTGCACACACATACCTACACCATAAACATTTATTTGAAACAGCGTTTCTTCATGTTTTGACATTTATAAGCATTTCCACCCAAAAATTAACGAATCAAAAAAATGATCAAAAAAACCATTTCAAAACTTTCATTCAGAAGCAAAGAGAAGTAAAACAAGTGGATAATTGCATTTCATTAGAATGCATATAGCTGTTGTTGCTAATAAATTAGCAATTAGCTTCCCAATGGAATTTTCGTTTTAAGAATACTGTTTTTTTTTCTCTCGATTTTCAGATTCATCGTATTTATGAAAATCTATTGAAATAATTATCAATTGAATTTTCACCGAAGGCAGTGGCTGTGTGGTTAGCATGTGGGATTGGCATGCGGATGACCCGTGGCCGTTTCCGGGGCGGGCGGGTGTAGGAATTGAGGTTGTTGAGGGATGTAACAATTCACTAACAAATGTAATTAGTATTTAAATTACTGTTTAATCAAGATGTTTAGAATATATATACAAAAGAGAAAGAATAATCAAAGTGATCTGATCGGAGGTCAGTGTTAGACTTTACTGACTATCTTAAATCGCGTAAGACGGCAATTTGGATACGCATGACAATAGGTGCGAGCGAGAGGTATTTTATACTGGGCGCGTGACAGAGCGCGATGATGTCACCGATGTCCAGTCGTCTCTCAGCGTTGTCGCATCCGTGCGTGTGTTACGCGTTGGTATGTGTGTAGCGAAACGCTACATGACTCCCCTGCTTAAGTGAAAAAAGATAGTTTTTCAACACTGCAACAGAAAAAAATTAATCTCGGAATAGGTGAAATGTAATAAGCAGGTGAAAAAAAAATTTTTGATGAGGAAATTTAGACAGTATAGACGTGGATTGTCGGTCTGTTCGCGAAGTTTACGCGTCTCCGCGGCCTCTGAGTCCTGTTCGCCGTGCTCGTGCTCGGCTGCGGCTGATTCTGTTATTGTTGAGGCTCTTCTGGTACGTCTGGCGGTGGAGGCTGTCCTTGGACCTGGTCCATGTCCTCCGGCAGTACGTACGCTGGTTTCAGTCGGTCGATGGAGATCGGTGTATTCTTGTAGTTACCCAATCCTCCGGACTTGTACCAAATGAAGAAGTATTTGTCATGACGACTGATTACGCGGCATGGGCCGATGTATGGTGATCGGTATGCCATTCGCACGTGGTCATCGCGGACAAAACCATGTGTACACTTCGCTAGATCCTTGAAGATGAAGGTTGAACGTATAGCGTGACGTGCAGCGGGAGTCGGTGCGATCCTGGGGAAATGCTCGCGTAGATTTCTCATCAATTCCGGTGCTGCTGCTTGTTGGTTCGATGGGATGAGGAATTCTCCGGGTAGACGGATCGGTTCCCCGTATGTTAGCTCGGTGGGAGTCGTTTGAAGGTCCTTTTTCCACGCGGATCTCAACCCGAGAAGTACCAGGGGAAGTGCGTCGTACCAAGCTTCGCCATGACATCGCAGTGCTACTTTCAGTCGGCGATGTATTCTCTCAACCATGCCGTTTGATTGCGGATGAAATGGCGTCGTCATCAACCTCTCGGTGCCCAGAATTCGCGTAAGCTCCTTGAAGGTATCTGAGAAGAATTGACCGCACTGGTCAGATGTAATTCTCAGGGGGATGCTGAAGAGCGCGATCCAGTGATAAAGAATCGCATTGACTACTGTTGGCATCCTCGAGTCGATCAGTGGAACTGCTTCTGGGTATCGCGTAAATCTGTCGACGATGGTCAAGCACCAGCTGTGTCCTTTTGCGGCAAGAAGAGAGACTAAATCGACGTGTATGTGTTCGAATCGTCGTGATGGTGTCTCGATGTCAGCTATTGGTGTGACCGTGTGTCACGTTATCTTGTTTTTCTGGCACTCCAGGCAGTGTTTGGTCCATTGGGCACAGTCTTTGTTTATGCCAGGCCACACGTAGCGTTGTGTCACGAGTTTTCGCGTGCCTTTGGGTCCAGGATGAGCCATTGAGTGCAGTGAGCTGCAGACGTGTTGTCTCAGCGGAGCAGGAACGTATGGGCGAACTGTACCTGATGATACATCACAGTACAGTGGTTCGTCCATTCCTGAGAGTTGTAAGCGGTCCAGTCGCAGGTTCACCTCCGGTCGCTGGAGTAATTGTCGGAGTTCTTCATCGTCGCGTTGGGCATCTACCAGCTGCTGAGGTGTGACGGCAGTCGTGATTTCCTCAACTCTTGATAGGGCGTCTGCCACGATGTTGTCTGGGCCCGCGACATATCTGATGTCCGTGGAAAACTGGGTGATGTAGTCCAGTCTCCTGTATTGCCAGGGTGAAGCTCGTTCCGGTTTCTGTTGGAACGCGTGAGTCAGCGGTTTGTGATCGGTGAAAATTATCACATGTTGTCCTTCAAAGATGTGCCTGAAGTGCAGTACTGCCTCGTAGATTGCTTGCAATTCCCTGTCGTAAGCCGCGTGTTTCTGCGAAGAAATTCCAAGTTTCTTGCTGAAGAAGGCTAACGGCTGCAAGGAACCGTGGTGTTCCTGCTGTAGAACGGCGCCGATCGCGTGATCCGGTGCATCTGTGAAGATAGTCCACTCTGCCTCGATATTTGTATGAGACAACAGAGTGGCTTCTGCTAGCGCTTGCTTGCTGTGCGTGAATGCTTCTTCACGGCCTAGAGACCAGGTTACTGGTTGCTTTCCCTTGACGTTCGTCCCCTGAGTCGCGGCGTTCAGCGGGGCGAGGATTTCTGCTGCTCCCTTGATGAACTTCCGGTAGAAATTTAGAGTTCCGAGGTATCCGCGTAGCGATTTAACCGTTGTTGGTCTTGTGAACTCCAGGATCGCGTTGACTCGATACTTGGGGGGTTTAATTCCTTGAGCGTTGATCACGTGTCCGAAGAAAAGTACCTCTGACTGTCCGAGGACTGATTTGGCGATGTTGATTATCAGCCCGTAGTCCTGGAGTCGTTGGAAGAGGATCCTCAGGTGCTCGCGATGTTGCTCCGCGTTTTCCGATGCTACTAAGATGTCGTCTATGTACGGGAACAAAAATGGTAGATCGCGTGTAACCTTGTCGATCAGACGTTGGAATGGCTGAGCTGCGTTTCTGAGGCCAAATGTCATGTATGGGGATTCGAAGAGTCCAAATGGCGTGATTATTGCCGTTTTTTGGATGTCTTCGCGTGCCACTGGAATTTGGTTGAAGGCTGTAAACAAATCTATGGTGGAAAAGATTATATTGCCATGAAGGTTGGCAGCAAAATCTTCTAGATAACGAACAGGATATGTATCTGGTATTATCCTGTCGTTGAATGCTCAGTTATCACCGCATGGCCTCCATCCGTTGTTGCTTTTAGGGGCCAGGTGGAGCGCGGTCGCCTACGGACTTTCAGATCTCCTCGCGGTTCCGAGCGTCAGCATGCTGGAGAACTCCGCTTGGGCGGTTTTATGTTTAGCCGGCGCTAGGCGGCGAGCTCTGCAGGAGATTGGTGGTCCTGGTGTTGTCCTGATGTGATGAACAGTGGAGTGTTCCGCTTTTCTCAGCAATCCTCCCGGTTTTGTTATTGCTGGGAACTCTTTGAGGATCGACGCGTACGGTGAATCCTCGTTGATCTCGAGGAGCTTGACAGACGTCGTGCGGGATCGCGCAGACTGGCCGTGCGATTGGAGGCCTGTCCTGCTGTTGATGATTGCTCCGTTTCTCAAGTCCGGTAGCAGACTGAAGTGATGCAGGAAGTCAGCACCGATGATGGGTTTACTGATGTCTGCTTCGATGAATCGCCATGTGAAATCTCTGCGTAGACCGAGATCTGGCGAGATGGACACGTAGCCGTACGTGTCGATGAGGGTGCCATTGGCCGCAAAGAGTTTATAGCCACTGGTCTCCCTTTTGCTCGGTGGCTACCTGCAAGGCGTGGCAGAGACGTCTGAACCTGTGTCCACTAGGTATTGGGTCCCAGTCGTCCTGTCAGTGATAAATAGG
This sequence comes from Diachasma alloeum, assembly GCF_001412515.2. NCBI lineage: Eukaryota > Metazoa > Arthropoda > Insecta > Hymenoptera > Braconidae > Diachasma > Diachasma alloeum. Next base: position 173,851 of record NW_021680801.1, on the reverse strand, counting down.
CGGCGGGATTCTGATTGAAAAACGACTTTCGCCATTATTGTCTTTCTCTGGCGTTTCCCTGAAATTTACAACCGGGTAGGCAGTTACGGGTGTTATTACCATGCTTGTAGTGATACCAGTAGATGTCAAAATTCTTTGATACTTTCCTCGAGCTGGAGCGCCGGCACGAGTGGCTGCGCTGACCCTGTGAGCCATTTCGACGTGTTCGTGAACGAGACCGTGGGTCGCGCGTTTGCATGGCGGCAGCGGTCACCGACAGCTGCTCAATTCGCTCGAGGAGTGCCGTGTCGACTGCGTTGGCTGGCGAGCCGGTGATTGCTGAGACGCTGTCCGGGTTGAATACCTCGTGCACCCTGTCTGCTAGCTTCGCGAGATCATCAATGGAAGCGTTCTCCTGGGTGGCGAGTGTACCTCGCGTCTGCTCGGGGAGATGAGACGACCAGCGCGTTTTCAGGACCTCGTCGTCAATGCCTGGAACAAGACTTTTTAAATGTCTCAGGTGTTTCGACGAGGTTCGATCCCCAATGCTCTCCCTATCGAGCAATTGGATGATGTTCGCAGTCCTGGATTTTGTGAAAGATCTGATTAGTTCGTTTTTTAATGTTTGGTATGGATTTGTTACAGGTCTGGAAACAATTAAATATTCGACTTCTGCGGCGTAAGCAGTGTCCATCAGCGGTATCGTTTTGTTGTACTTATCTGACTCGGTGACGTATCCCATGTCAGCGAACTGTGTCTTCAGCTGCGCGAACCATAGCGCGGGTTTGTCCGCCTCGAACGGCCTTGCGATGAGCTTGGGCCTCATTGTAGCCGTTGCTGTCGTTACAGTGGGAGTTGTTTGGATGTCAGCTGCTCTTGTTACCATGTCGATTTTATTTTATTTTATTTCAGAGAGAAATAAAATCGATGAATTTTACTTCACAGTGCGATTAAACTTAAGGAATAAATTTGTGAGAAAAATAAAGGCTGTTGTAGTCACTATTTGTCACCAACACAACACAACGTCTATGGGTGTTCGGCAATGTGTCGGTGCGAGGTCACAAATATTCACTCGGATATCACTTTTATTCGGTTTGTTTTGGTTCCGCGAGAACAATGGGAAACCAAGGTCTTGACGCTCGGACGGTGGGAATGTTCCAGAAATCTCGAGACGCCGTCGTTTCAAAATCGAAGCGTGGGTCACACAGCGAAATTAATTATTTTCAGAAGCGCGCCACTTAACTAGAATGCACTCGCGGGATTCACTGCAGCACTTGAAAAACTGAGTCGCGCGTGTTGTCCGGAAAAACGGATGAGAACGCGTGGAGAAGAGAATGAATTTTTCAATTGCACTGCACGTGCGCGAGACGCGAGGGTTTTCACTTTTGTCGGTTAAAACGTCGAATTTCCCTAATTAGATCACGTCTGGGTCACCAATGTAGGAATGGAGGTTGTTGAGGGATGTAAAAATTCACTAACAAATGTAATTAGTATTTAAATTACATTTTAATCAAGAGGTTTAGAATATATATACAAAAGAGAAAGAATAATCAAAGTGATCTGATCGGAGGTCAGTGTTAGACACTACTGACTATCTTAAATCGCGTAAGACGGCAATTTGGATATGCATGACAATAGGTGCGAGCGAGAGGTATTTTATACTGGGCGCGTGACAGAGCGCGATGATGTCACCGATGTCCAGTCGTCTCTCAGCGTTGTCGTATCCGTGCGTGTGTTACGCGTTGGTGTGTATGTAGCGAGACGCTACAGGGGGGGGGGTATAGCGCCTCCCGACATCCTAAAACCCGAACACTGACTAACGATGAGCACAGGCATTTGCCGTCTCACTCGCACCTTCAGTGCCACGGGTATTCTTTTCTGATTCGTCAAATCGTAAGGATATTTACCAGCCTCGCTGACACCTTTCCGTGCGAATATAATTCAGTCTAAGAGTACAGCTCGTATCGCACACTTGATCGGATCATATTATTTTCTCTTCATCTTCGTATTAATTTGACGCGGATAATAAATCTGTAATTATTAGTTTAATTGCATTTGTTAATGGATTGTTACCTTCCCGACAACATCTCAATCCCTACATTGGTGACCCCGACGTGATCAAAATAAGGGAAATTCGCGTTAATCGAAAGGGAAAACTAACTCGCGGCGCGGCGTGCATTTTTGCTCGAAAATTTTATCCGCGCTTCCCAATGGTTTTATCCTATCCTTGGTGAACCCTCGCGCAGCTAGCTTTCCATTGCCGCATAACTCCGAGTGCAAGTGTAATTTTATTTCACGTGCTTGATAAAACATTATTTTCACCGTGTGGTTTCTCTCAACGAAAATATTAAACACGGCATTTCGAAGCTTCCGCAGCATTCGAAGCGTCCGAGTGCCAACCGTTAATTTCTCAGTGTTTCGGTAAAATCAAAACAAAGTGCCGTATTCAAGTGAACAGTGACCTCGCACCGACACATTGCTAAGCACCCAGAGACGTTGTGTTGTGTTGGTGGTAAATTGAGACTCATAACGCCTTTATTTGTCGTCACATTTATACTTTCAATTTTATTTCTCTTCGAAATTTAATTTCGAAAATCGATAATCCTAGCTTCTCATTCAAAACCAACAACGTGAGATACGATGTCTACCACAACAGGCGGCACGCTGACGGTCCCGACTGTCACGACACCGACACCCTCCGCACTGTCGCAGATCAAGCCACCGGAGTTCTCACGTTACAAGCCCAGGACTTGGTTCATACAGCAGGAGGCCCAATTCCGCAATTACGGAATTGTAACAGAAACAGATAAGTTTTACCGAACATTACCATTAATTGAAACAGAATCAGCTGCTGAAGTAGAGGATGTAGTTATTACCCCCGATCAAGTCGCACCTTTCCAAGTTCTCAGAAACGTTCTGATTGCTCGATTTACAAAGTCAAAGAAAGTAAATCTTATCCTATTCCTTGATCGGGAGTCGATTGGAAATCGATTACCCTCTCAATATCTAAGACATTTGAAAGGTTTAGTTCCAGATATCGATGATGAAGTCTTGAGGGCACGCCGGCTCTCTCATCTTCCGGAGAGCATCCAAGCATGTTTGGTGATCCAGCCCCAGGTAAACACCGATGACCTAGCTAAGCACGCAGACAAGATCCACGAGGTCTATCATCCAGATACTGTTGCGGCGGTAACAAAGTCGAGTGCAAGGAAAAACGCACAGCTAGCAGCTGAGTTCGCTGCACTCACCGCGTTTGTCGCAGCCCGGCAAGCACGGAACTCGCGCTCACATCAACGCTCATGTGCCCTCTCGCGATCCCGCAGGCGAGACAACAACCGCCCGCGTAGCAGGTCGAATACCAAGGTCTTCGGACAAACGCAGTCCTGCTGGTACCATTTAAAATTTGGTAATCGAAAGCGTAACTGTTCATCTGGTTGTAAGTTTCAGAAAAACTCCAGGGAGAGACAATAGTGGCGGAAGTCATCTCTCACTTGACATCCCGCCGCCTATTCATCACCGACAGAACGACTGGGACCCGATACCTAGTGGACACAGGCTCAGACGTCTCTGTCACGCCTTGCAGGCGGCCAGCAAACCAAAGGGACACCAGCGGCTATCAACTTTTCGCAGCCAACGGCACTTTCATCGACACGTATGGCTACACGTCCATCTCGCCCAATCTCGGCCTCCGCAGAGACTTAACGCGGCGTTTCGTCGAGGCAGATGTCAGCAAACTCATCACTGGTGCTGATTTCCTGCACCACTTCAATCTGTTGCCGGATTTGAGGAGCGAGTGCCTAATCGACAGCTCAACAGGCCTAGAATTGAATGGCCAGTTTACGCGTTACCGCGCACTGTCTGTTAAGCTACTCGAGATCAACGGAGATTCACCGTACGCGTCCATCCTGAAAGAATTCCTGGCAATAACGAAACCAGAGGGACTGCTCAGAAACACTGAGCACTCTACTCTCCACCACTTTAGAAGGACACCGGGACCGCCTATCTCCTGCAGAGTGCGCCGTTTGGCGCCAGATCAACTCAAAATCGCGCATGCTGAATTTTCGAGCATGTTAAAACTGGGAACTGCAAGGAGATGTGAAAGTTCTTGGACATCTCCGCTCCATTTGGCCCCGAAAAAGAACGGCGAATGGAGACCATGCGGAGATTACAGCGCACTCAACGACAGAACTATATCAGATAAGTACCCTGTTCGTTATTTAGAGGATTTTGCTGCCAACTTGTACGGCAAAATAATTTTTTCTACCATAGATCTGGTCAAAGTGTTTAATCAAATTCCAATTGAACCTGAGGACATCCAAAAGACCGCGATAATCACGCCTTTTGGACTTTTTGAATTTCCGTACATGACTTTCGGCCTCAGGAACGCGGCTCAAGCCTTTCAACGCCTAATAGATGAAGTGACACGCGATCTACTATTTCTGTTTCCATACATAGATGACATTTTGGTAGCATCGGACAAAGAAGAAAAACATCTCGAATACCTGAGAATACTTCTTCAACGCCTACAGGACTACGGATTGATAGTAAACGTCGCCAAATCAGTCCTGGAGCAGCCAGAGGTCATTTTCCTTGGACACACGATCAACGCCCAGGGAATTAAGCCTCCCAGAGATCGAGTCAACGTGTTTCGCGAATTCACGAGGCCTACTACTGTAAAAGCACTGCGCAGGTACCTCGGTACTTTAAATTTCTACCGGAAGTTCATCAAGAGAGCAGCAGAAATTCTCGCCCCACTGAACGCGGCAACCCAGGGTCTAAACATCAAAGGAAAGCATCCAGTGACCTGGACTCCAGCCCTTGAAGAAGCCTTCACGCGCAGCAAACAGGCTCTGGCAGAGGCCACTCTGTTGTCTCATCCAAAGATTGAAGCAGAGTGGGCCATTTTCACAGATGCGTCAGATCACGCGATTGAAATTTCTTCGCAGAAACACGCGTCTTACGACAGGGAGCTGCAGGCGATCTACGAAGCGGTACTGCACTTCAGACACATCGTTGAAGGCCGTCATATGATAATTTTCACTGACCATAAACCGCTGACTCACGCGTTCAAGCAAAAACCTGAACGAGCTTCACCCTGGCAATACCGAAGATTGGACTACATCGCCCAATTCTCTACGGACATCCGGTACGTCGCGGGCCCAGACAACGTCCTGGCAGATGCTCTGTCACGAGTCGAAGCCGTCTCAACCGCTGTCACAACGCAACTGCTCATAGATGACCGGACGTGAATCTACGACTGGACCGCCTACAACTTCCAGGAAAGGATGAACCACTGTACTGTGATGTGTCATCAGGTACAGTGCGCCCATATGTGCCTGCCCAGCTGAGACACTAAGTATTCAACGCGCTGCACCCGATGGCTCATCCTGGATGCAGAGTTTCACGGAAACTCGTCACGCAACGCTACGTCTGGCCCAGCATGGATACAGACTGCTCTGAATGGACCAAACACTGCCTGGAATGCCAGAAAAACAAAGTCACGCGATACGCGGTTACACCAATAGCTGAAATCGAGACACCATCGCGACGTTTCGAACATATACACGTCGATCTTATCTCTCTTCCTGCCTCAAAAGGACACAGCTGGCATTTGACCATCGTCGATCTATTTACGCGGTATCCAGAGGCAGTTTCATTGACTGCTGCAAAATTGCCTACCGTAGTTAACGCGATTCTCTACCACTGGATCGCATGCTTCGGAATACCTCTGAGAATTTCGTCTGATCAAGGTGGTCAATTCTTCTCAGGCACGTTCAAGGTGCTCACACGAATCCTAGGCATCAAGAGGATCATGACAACGCCTTTTCACCATCAATCAAATGGTTTGGTTGAAAGGCTACATCGCCAACTAAAAGCAGCACTGCGATGTCACGGCAGAACTTGGTTCGACGCACTTCCCCTGGTACTTTTAGGGTTGAGATCCGCGTAGAAGGACGACCTTCAAACGACCCCTGCTCAGTTAACGCATGGAGAACATATCCATCTACCCGGAGAGTTCCTCGTGCCATCAAACCAACAAACGGCAGCACCGAAATTGGTGAGAAATCTACGTGAACATTTTCGTACAATCGCGCCTGTTCCAGCTGCACACTATGGTACACGTTCAACGTTTATTTTCAAGGACTTATTAACGTGTACGCATGTTTTCATTCGCGACGACCACGTGCGAATGGCATACCGACCACCATACATCGGCCCATTTCACGTTATCAGTCGCCACGACAAATATTTCGTCATCTGGTTCAAATCCGGAGGTTTGGGAAATTACAAGAACACACCGATCTCCATCGACCGACTGAAACCAGCCTAGATACTGCCGGAGGACATGGATCAGCTTCCAGGACAGACTCCGCACCAAGACGTACCCGACGAGCCTCAACAACAGGACCAGCCGCAGCCGAGCACGAGCACGGCACCAGCTGCTGGAAGACGGAGGAGAGGCATAACTTTCGCCAACAGACCGACAATTCACGTCTACCACGTCTACGTCTCTTCATTCAAAAAAAATTTTTTTTTTCACCTGCTTGCCAAACCTAACAAATTTTCTGTTCCTAGAATAATCATTTTCTTTTGCAGATTCAAAAAACTACGTTTTTTACTTCAAACAGGGGAGTCATGTAGTGCCTCGCTACATCCTAAGACGCGAACACTGGCTAACGACGAGCACAAGCATTTGCCGTCTCACTCGCACCTTCAGTGCCACGCGTATTCTTTTCTGATTCGTCAAATCATAAGGATATTCGGCAGTCTCGCTGACACCTTTCCGTGCGAATATAATTCAGTCTAAGAGTACAGCTCGTATCGCACACTTGATCGGATCATATTATTTTCTCTTCACCTTTGTATTAAGTTTACGCGGATAATAAATCTGTAATTATTCTATTAATTGCATTTGTTAGTGGATTGTTACCTTCCCGACAACACCTCAATCCCTACAGGGGGGGGCTAAATTTGTGACACGCTACATTTCAGGTTTTACCTTCTTGATATAAAAAGTATAATACTATCGTGCAACTTGATAAATAATAACGGTATCACCATTATCTTCTCACTTTATCAAGGAACTATCGAAACAAACTTTTTGAGCCGTATTTTTGATATTCCAGATGTTTTTTTTTCTAGTTTATCACGAAAAATATGAAAAAAAAAAATTTACAAACAATGTGTTGCAACTTAATAACGAATAGTGCGATCATCATATTCTGATACGATCAAGTGGTTTTCCATATCAATTTTTCAAGTCCTGAGTAATTTCACTTCAAAGTGTCAATGGATAGAGCTTCTGGGAGTCTATTTTCATGAGAAAATTCATTAAAGTCCATCGATCCTCTATGGAGAAATTAGAAAAAATAAAAAATACAAAAAAGACCACACACATAGATACATACATACATACATACATATTGTAACCTGCGACTATTTACTATTCAATTAATTACAATGGGATTAGGATGAGCAAATAACTGAAGACAAAAAAGGGATATAATTAACAAAATAGGATATATATTCTGAATTATTTGAATACACTAGTTCCTACCAAGCAGAAATTGCCTTTTAATATTGAGCTAGGGAAATGGGTATGGCGGAGAATATCCTGCCAGATACTCTGTTCTCGTCCCAGAGGACAAATCATGGCTTTGAACGCGCGAACAATCTCGTCATAAGAAGATAAATGGCGACGTTCGGTTCGATACGAAACGTGAGCGTTTCTCCGAAAGGCACATCCCAGGGCTCGAAGGATCTCTTTTTCTGTCAGATTGTGTAGTGCATAATAATCATCGATTCTGCCGAGAAAATTGTACGAGTCTTCTTCCTTGGGTCCCGACAAAAAGATCTCATCTTTCTTGAACACGTGGGTGAGCTTCAATTCACGGTTGGAGGGGCCTACCGATGTCTGATCTCGGAACATCGTAGTTCGATGGTATGATTGGGGGGCTTGGTACCTGCCGGGGGGATTCAAAGCGGTTGACGCTGGCAAAGCGGTCACCAGTGGTAGTTGAGGGGGCGGCTGCACTGGTCTAGAGGGAATCTGAGGACAAGCAGCAGCGGCTGCGGGGGTAACCGGTGGGGGGTTGTCTCTGCGGAGGTTTGCCGTTCGGTCTTGGCCTTGAACCAGGTGAGATAAGGGCATTTCAACACGATAAGTGGAGTAAGCTTTGGGGGGAGTCGCCAGCTCTGCAACATGAGAGGGTGTCGATGACTGGGGCTGAGAGCTGTGGGGATGGCCTGCTGGAATGACAGGATTCAATAAATTGGAGTCAGGCGCTCTGGAGGGTGCGGTTTGCTGGGTCTGAGAGTTCAGGAGAGAATTTAGTGGGGATCCGTAGGTCTGAGAGGTCATGATGGGTCCCAAGGGGGTGGAATTCACAGTTGTAACTAGGGGTTGTTGGAAGGTTACTCGGTGCGGATGAGTAGTGTAGTTAGCCTCATTAGGACTTATCTGTGATGATTGATTGATGTCTATCTCCGACTGCCTGAAACTGAGGAGATCTTGAAAGTTTTCGAAGGTTTGCCCGGTCCTCAAATTGGGGGAGGGGCGATATACGAAAGAGCCATCAGACTCAGGGGTGATTTGAAAACCGACAGTCGTGAGGGGAATTTTCATCGTATCGACTTCTTCATCCCAATTAGGCAGATTATTAGTTTCCTCGCAAAGCCCCCACAGCCATGTCCGACTCTCATTCAAATGGTCCTCGCACTCTTGGATGTCTTGATGGTCTACTTCCTCGGTTGCGCGGCTACGCTCTGTCGACTTCGGTTTTCTTCTTCGGACAACCGTCCACTCACCAACTACCTCGAAGTTAATAGTTGCTTCTCCGGTATTCATTTTCTGAACCTCCGGTGTGTGCTCTGCGTCCTTTCTACTCCAGTCCCTGGATTCATTACAGCCTCTCGCATCTGAAACTATTCCCTGATTACCATTGCTGTAGCTTAATTCATCACTAATTATTGAAGAAATTTTTTTCCAGCGATCTGAGGTTGACTCTTCTTTTTTCTCGGAAGTATCTGCTCCTTCTGTAGGGCTACCAGAATGATCAGCGGGCTCTTCTGTACCTCTGTCGATGAGTTTACCTAGAGGAGAGGTGAAATCGTGCCTGACTTGGATGAGAGAGGGATGTTCGATGAACTATGAGTACGGTAGCGGTGCTAGTTCGGCCCTTGGAGGACGGATAGAATCCTCCGATCTGTTCAGCCTTGGTCTCCGGTGGTGAGCGTTGCCCCAGTTTGAATTCCTATTTTTCTGCGATGACCGGAAAATATGGGAACTGGTTGACTCGATTCTAATCGACTGGATTTCTGCTCTCTTATTCTCTCTCCAATTTCTGGAGAGAGGTACAGTTAGAAGATTGTGGCTGACTGTTCTACTCCATGTCGAGTCCGTACGCTTCCAGTGTCTTTTCCTCCAAGAGCTTAAGGAGGCTGGCTCGAATATGGCCCGTGGTCGCGTCTCTGTGTTCTGAGACTTTCCCGGAGATCGTATTCTCCAATTCTCTGTTCGTTGTGATATCTTCTCCGGATCCGGCCTGGAGGACTCGACATTCCTCAGTGAGCCTCTTTTCTGAAGCAGTTGCTGAATATCTGAAATTTGCTCACGCCAGTCTTCAGAACTTTTCCTCGAGGCGGTGGTACTTTCTTCTCCGTAAGATGAACAGGACGTGAGTTAGCTGGTGGAACCAAATGATTCGGGTGATGATAATATTGATAAACTGCCGCTATGCTCTGCAGCTCCGGTTGATAGCCTCCTCGCGGGTTCCTCCAGTACTGGAAGGGTGTCACCCTCCGTACTTTTGGCAGCAAGAGATGTGAACACTGGTCTCGTAGTAAAGGCGACCTTCATTTGCCTCGAGCATAACCCTGGTTGCCCATCGCGCTTCTCCGCTGAGTTTTCTCCCCCGTTCTGGATTAGTTCCGGTGTTCTCGAGTCATGAATCCTCGAAATATTAACGACAATCAGTTTGCTTCTTTTAAAAGACCTTGCCGACGATGGGGCAGAGGAAGAGCACCACAACTCCTGAATCCTCAGCTCCTCTTCTGGTGTGCAAATACGCTAATTGTCGAAGTTACCCTCAGACAATATCGTACTCTGGGCTCTCCACGTTGTCTCGGATGTCCTAGAGTCCACAGACTCAAGAACGAGCAACGTGCCCATGGTTTTCTCCGGTGCTAGGGAAATGTGATCTCTGGGGTTCCTCTCAGCAAGATTTTCGACTGCCGATTTTGTGACGAGGACTGTCTCTGCCTCAACGATCCTTATCTCTGAACCCTTCCAGGAAAACTGAGCTCTCTGGCTTCGCTGAACATCCGTCGTGGAAGTAATAACATCGTCCTCTGAGGAAGTACTCTGAGATTGTAGTCTCCTAGTGATCGGGTCGCTAGCCGAATCAGTCTTCACTAGGCCCACCGTGGCAGGGGTGGTAATCATCCTCGGTAACATCATCCTGACCAGAACTATCTCTGATGCTGATTTCACCGAAATCTTAGCTTCATCACCCATCGTAGTGGACGTTACCTCGAAAACTTGAGTATCTTGCTGAAATATTTGCCTCGGCTCCGGTGAAGGAAGCTCTGGTGTATTGACAAGGATATCCTCTTCACCCATCAACATCATCGTAACATTTTGCTCTCTGGATTTCTCCACTGTCGATCTCGGTGGTTGTGCAGGTGTAGTACTTTTTGTCTCTGAGGCTGCTGGACAAAGTACTGTCATCACCTGTAGCTCCATTATTGGTGCATCCAGCAATGGAATCTCTGGGGGTAGAAATGACCTGAGATCTTCGTCTTCTGATCTCTCTCTTGGCCCTGTCTCTGGTATCTCGGAATGCCCGTTAAGATGACCTGCCTGCCATCTGTTGCAGCTGGCCAGATTATCTCCGGTCGTGCCCCAGGAAGTCCAGTCTCTGAAACTTTAGAAGTTTCGACGTCGATGCTTGACTTCTTCATGATTTCATGAATCCTCACGAGTAGCTCCCCTTGAATCTCTGCTACGGAACTCTCAGTACCTTCCAGATCACACGATATCTTAGCAGAATGCTTAGTTGCTGACAGCTGCTGCTCCATCTCCGGTGTTGGTGGTCGCTTATTGGTAATTTTTGGTAAACTCATGGAGGCCACTTTCTGTACTGATTCTTGAGATATAATTGGAGCTTCATGTTCAGTGCGTCGTGGAGTTCCCTTCTCCTTTGTAGCCGACGGTACGCCACTGATCTTGCCTGGAGTCCTATCTTCGCGATTAATACTCGCTGTCTTTTTCGAGACCCTATTCTCTCCATTGTAAGCTCCAGTAGACGCTCGTGGGGAATGTGATCGGCGGGTTCCATGTTGTTCACTCACTTTCAACGGCGGGATCGGATCTCCGGGAACAAGAGCAATTCGATCACATATGGTCATGAATTCGTTCAAGGTGGCGTATCTTTCATCACACATTCTCCTGATGAGTAGCTCAGGTGTGAAGTATCCGTTTTGAGCCACTCAGCAATTTCTTTCGCACTGAAGGGACCCTGGATATCTCCTTGGCTCGATAGAGCCATTGATTCTGGGCCCCGGTTGCCACTGACTGGTCCTTCGTCCCGAGTGAGGGTGGTTGCATGTCCTCTTGGGGACTCAGTAGTGAAGGCTGAGATATACCACTCGTTTTCTGGCCTCTCCCTTTCTGCATGACTTCTCCGCTGGGCTTCACTGCTGCTCCTGGAATTTCTGGAAGCTCGCATTTCGTGGACTCAGGAGTGACTGGCGTCCTAGGCGACAAGATATTCCCGATGTCTTGCTTGGAAGTTCGGAGGATTCCGGTCCGTGGTCCTACCGCCAAAGTTGCCGCGACATCTTGAGTAGTGAACTCTCATGGGATCTGGCTCAAATACGCTTGATAAGCCGTCAGGGCCATACGCGCAAACTTCACTCCATAATCTTCCTCAGGAGGCTTCTCTAATGGGAATAGCGATGATCGGCATGGGAGACCGAATCCATCCGAAATCTCCGGCCCAATCCCAGAACTTGAGAATGTCTGCATGGCGTTGATCACACCTGAGTGCGGTTCGATCACGCGGTAGTATTCCCTCATTGTGTCACGCCTACTTCTTCTCTACGGTCATCTCCGGTTGCGGTCAGATTAGAAGAATGTTAGAGGAGAAATGGTTCAGGATAGGTAGACGGGAAAGAAACGATTGAGCAATCCGTAATATCTCCCGCGAAACGAAATGACCAATGGAAATATATATAATCAACAGGCTGAAGAGAACACCAGCTATGTCTTTAGGCCAGAGACAATCGGAACTCAGGAGAACGAAAAGAATTTCGGATTCTACGTCTTTATCTATACCCATTAATAAAAATGAGTGAAGTTCGTATTTCCGAAATATTCACTAAACGAAAGGAATTTGATATTACCGGCAATTCCACAAGGTGAAATTCTTCGTATCTCCGGTGAACTCAACACCTCGTAGACCCGGGAAATCTGAGAAAAATTAATAAATCTCAGATTTCGGGTGCATTCACCCAAAATGGATGAATTGCGTATCTTTTAAAAATCCGACAAGACCGAACAAACGGTTATTTTCCGAATTTGACTGATTTCTCGGATCCTCAAACTTTTGAGTCTCACCCTCGATTGTGAATATTGTCTTGACAGAGTTACAGATCCAGCTGTTAAAGAGGCACCAGGATTTATAATCAATATATATATATATATATATATATATATATATATATATATATATATGGAGCCCTCTACTCCTCTTAATAATGTTGAATGGTAAGTTCTCGAATGTTCCAAGGCCTCTGGAACACCACGGTCCCCTGCTCTATTTATTATTGTCCTGTCTTAATGTCGTAGTCGGAGAAAAGTACTTGAATTATTTATGTCAGAAGGGTGTATAGGGATAAATTGGTGAATGACAGGAGCTATGAGAATGTTCAGCAGCGTTACCTCGAAATCATGTACAATTACTGGTGCGACGTGTCCCCAACACTCGTGGCATCGAGTCAGTGCTTGACACACGCGTGTGTCCGGCTTAACACGTCCGCTGACATCTATACGTTTTCACTCTCTCTTCACTGAACCCTCAGATAATTGTTTGAAATGAGATGGATTAAGAGATCTCAGTAATTCGAGTTCAGATTCAGAAGCCTCAGATACCTCAAAGCGCTCAGAGCGCGAGACTAAATATATCGTCTTCTGAATTCGTCCCTAATCCCAATTCTGGAGATCATGAGAATCTTCATCTTCAATCTGCAAAAGTTGTCCGAAAAATGAATCAAAATGCTTAGAAGCAATGAGTTGAAAGGTCGTGGGTTGTGAAAACGAACAATAACTTTCGGGGATGTTCACGATCTTCTCTGAAAGATATTCTCCAAAAGATGAGGGAATTTACTGATAATTTAATTTGAAGGCTTAATAGCCGTGGGGTAAGGTTGGTGGTTGTCACAATGAACTGAAAATCTGAACTCTCAAAAGATTCCAACTAAAAATCTAATTTAATCCGCGAAAGTATCAAACTCAAACTCAAGAGTCTCCGATGACTCGTTTCGCTGGAGCGAATAGGTAGGTTGCGTGTTGTGACATTGTCTGGTATTTCTAAAATATGTAATGATTTTTCTTCGGCCTCAACAAATACTCAATAAACCCTAACCCGAAATTCTCGATTATCCAAGCACGGCCAACTTATTACCTTTGTTCTCGTAAACCGACAAGTCTGGAACACCAAAAACCCTAACGCTAAAACCGGACTCCGGGAACAATCAGCAGCTCATCCAATCCTTACTTCGTGTATTCAGGGCGTCCGCCGATTTTTAGCAACGCGGAATCGACAAACCGCAAACGGAACCGTATTTTCTTAAAACTAAATACTGCTTGTCCCCAAAAATCGAATAACGACAAGAAACATATCACAAACCATACGCAGAAATGTGGTNCCGGGAACAATCAGCAGCTCATCCAATCCTTACTTCGTGTATTCAGGGCGTCCGCCGATTTTTAGCAACGCGGAATCGACAAACCGCAAACGGAACCGTATTTTCTTAAAACTAAATACTGCTTGTCCCCAAAAATCGAATAACGACAAGAAACATATCACAAACCATACGCAGAAATGTGGTTTACGAGGGTACAGGATTTACTCGGCTGCTCAGTGTGCGGGTCGTGGAGAGAGGGGTGGATTCGTGAACGAGAATATCAATTAACAAAGCCAATCATCGATCGAGAAACCAATAAACCAATGTCTTAAATTCTAAACGGGATAGGTAAGGTCGATATTGAATAATAAACATAATTATACTGACGTGTTTCGCTATTTCCGATATTAATACAAAATCGTAAATTCGTACAAATACAAAATTAAATCAATGTGACTTAAAATAATTTTAAATACTCTGAAATGATCCCTTAAACTCCAAAAGACTCGACAGATGCGAATAATAATTTTAAGTATGAAAAAGAAAGCGATCCCAATCCAAAGTTGATAGAAAGAAGCAAAAGTATTGTCCACGAGGGGAACATGAATCCGAGCGAGAAAAACTATAGGAAGGTAGCGTACGTGCGAGAGAAAACGGATGAGGTAGCTACGCGGAATAAAGAGAGAGCTTACGAAAAGGTACTAATTTTTCTTATTTTCGACTGTAAGTAATCGAATTTCGAATTCTGGAGCGCCTTTGTAACAGTTTACTTAATTCTTACGCTATTTGTAACGCATTAAAATCGGGGGTCTCATCCACCGAAAAGGTAGCAAAAAGAGCTAGGGCGCTTGAATCAGCCACGTGGCTGATTTACCGCAAGGGAGCATTTCTAACCCGGAAATGGAGTTTTTCTCCATGAAAATAGGTAGCTTATGGTCTCCAATGATTTCTAAAATAATACGTATCTTATACATTACCGCAAGAGAGCTTAGATAATTTCATTGCTCTGGATTCCAACCATAAAAGTAAAGGTAACTAAAAAGATAGCGTCCCCATTCCCAACCGGAAACCAAAACTCGACGAACGCTAGAGAGCATTAAAACGCGTAAAAGGTAGCTTAAGAGCAATTCAGGTAGCCTCATTTTTCTCCCAAAACTCGTGTGAGTTTGAGAAATATAAAGAAATAGGTAGCGTAGAATAATTACGTAAAGAGAGTGAGAAAAGGTAGCAAGCAAAAAGGTAGCAATAAAGCAGGTAGTGAGTTGCATTAATCGCTGTATCGAGACGTATAAAGCATGAATTTTTGCACAACCGTTACGGTGGGTAGCATTATTAATATTTTGATTTATTCAGGTAGCATAATTATTAATTAGATAATTTCAGGTAGCTTCCAGGGAGCATTTGGGTTCGTTTGAAGGTTTTTCTACCCTTCAAAACCATGAGTATCGGTGTTGGCATCATTCCGAGTGGTAGCGACGCCATCCCGCGTGGTCCAATCGCTTTTCCGAAAAACCGCACTAATTCACTTTTAATCACTTCTAAATACGTACACGAGTACTTACCATAATCTGGAGCGTTGAATTCGACGGTAATTTGGTTGATTAGCCCCGATGATTACTTCAAAACTAATTTCCGTAAGGGAGCAACGCGGAGAGGTACCTCACACGTGGTCGTCCGGGTGAAAACTGTAATGGCGACTATCACGTGTATCCGCTCGGGCCTGTTGCATAGTGGTAGGGAGTGTGGGGGAGACTCACCCGTACGGTGCTGACTCGAATCTTGGAGATGTGAACTATCGATTCCCGGGGTAATTGAGCGCGAAATATTTGAAGGTTTTAGATTTGAATTTTCATACAATTGATTCTAATTATTTTAACTGAACAAAACTGTAATGACTTGAACTTAACGCGAAACTGAGATGGCTGAGCGAGTCTTCACTCCATCTACGACCGAAATAAGGTAGCTTATCTACAGAGGGCACTCGTCGGAGAGGAATTAGGGCTTTACCACCGAAAACTCAAACGCAAACGCAACTTAACTAAATTAAAAACCCAATGGCGATCCGTTTCGACGACTGGGTGATCGTCTCCACGGCCTTCCAACTGAAAGCCCTAAGACACTCGCTCAAGGGAGCGCAAGCATTTGAACTCGACCTATGTACTCACTCTATCGAGAAACCAAAAAGGGTTACAGGAAATACTGGGTAGCACATTATCTTGGCCAAGTATTCCACGGTGATATCCTGATCCTTACCCGAATTTACATAGGAAAATCTCAAAAATACAAAACTCTCTCTCTGTCTCTCTCTCTCTCTCTGTCTCTCTCTCTCTCT
>NW_021680801.1:117253-157359 GCF_001412515.2 Diachasma alloeum | reverse complement strand
TCTCTCTCTCTCTCTCTCTCTCTCTCTCTCTCTCTCTCTCGAGTTCCGCAGGTGACGAATTCGCCTGGAATTTCGTCAAATCCAAAGGAATTAGGAAGCAAAGATATCTGTTGAATTGCCATCCGGAGAAACACGGAATGGGCTCAGTTGTTCATTTATTAATTCCCCAAGGATAATTGTAAGGTCTGCAGGTCCGTAGCCACTACCTGGGCTTCCACAATGCCTCTTACCCGCGATACTAGCCGAGATATATCCTCTCTCTCCGTTGCGCCTCTGGAGAACAACGATACAAAGGAACAACAATAAAATAATAATTCCAATTCATAATATCGCAGAATATACCGTAGTTAATGCCAATCGATTTGTCCCAATATTATTTGTAGCTAAGACGCTCGTAACGCTCACAATAAATTATTGTATTTTGCTCCGGCAAGCCCCGGCTCGACGTCCACGCGGTTTTATCAAAATGGACTCGATAGTCTCCGTTCGCAATCAGATTCCTCCTGTCAGAGAAGCTGACAGGAGCTTCAATGAGCCCCAACATGCTTTCGTACTCGCTAATGAGCCCGTCGCACCAATGATAATATTTAATACGTGCATACACACTCGAATCACTTGTCCTGACCCAATATTTCGCCTCGACTCCGTCCCTTGCCACGTGTTCGCCCGATGAATAGAATATTCGCCTGGAGATTCGCTTGAATATTTGCCGGCTGTATTTCGCCTCGAAATTGCCCTCAGTCGCCTTGAAAAGCTCCGCATAAGGTCCGGAGAACCTTGTTCCCGCCTCCGTTGTCGAGTTTGGACGAAAAGCTTCTTATTTTGACCCACACGATAGATACGAAAATTAGAGAAACTCAAAGCGATGCGAAGGGATTGACAGTAGAGATGGAAGTGATGATGGAGAAGGCGGAAGTAATAATCGTCCTCTCCGTCTCAGGCTTTCTCGCTCCATTTCTCTCGGGCCTTTACTCGGATTTGAGTTATTGGCCAATCCTGGCCCCAATTACATCATATCGCCGGCCACGTGCGTTGGCGCCTTCTATTCCTTCAGGTGTGTATCTCCGGTGTCAGGAGGTATCCGATTTCTTTCCGATATTGCCAATTGTTTCGTGCATGAGTCGATTGTATTGTACGTATCACTGATTAGGTTGGGTGCACCCGTAACATGCTACGCCCTGGTAGCGTGTTTCAGGGCCGTCGCGAGGTCCAATATCCTCCGGTTGACACCGTGTTGACATGTGTCCGTATCCCGAGAGTAAATAGAGGAACCTCTGGTATTTTGGTGGTGAAATGTTTGGCTTCCAGACGGTGTTACTCATTTACCAGGCCTGCTGATGATCCTCTCCGGTGATTAATGACCTCTCGATGATCAGGAATTGTTCCAGGACTCCTCGTTGACATTCTTCATCTCATTCACTCAATCCCAATCATTCATAACCTTACACTAGTGACCGGAAAGTGCGCGTATTATTTATGTTTAATTATTTCTTTTCCCCGCACATCCAATTGAGGATTAAAACGAAGCCACTTCGTCACAGTGTAACCAGCATGCCGCCGCCTACCCTTCAACCTGAGATCATTAAACAGTGTCACGCTATAATTCCTAGTCGGCACAAAGGCATCACTAAGACCTTTTAACGCATCAGAGAGCGATTCTATTGGCCGGGGATAAAGGAAGAGATTAATCAGTTCATTAAGACATGTCGGCCATGCCAGCTCGAAAAGATTCAACGAGTGAAAACCCGTCAACCCATGCACATTACTGACACTCCTAATGAACCTCTGGAAAAAATCACTATCGACACAGTGGGACCTCTGCCTCCCACGTCATCTGGAAACACCCACATCCTGACAATACAAGTTAACCTGTCGAAACATTGCGTAGCTGTTCCGTTGAAGGATATAAAAGCCCACACCATAGCTCAAGCAATAGCTACACAATATGTTTGCCGATATGAATGCCGGAGAGTTATCTTGTCAGACAGGGGAACCAGCTTACTGAGGAAATTATTCAAGCAGCTCAGCCAAATCTTCCGATTCCATCACGTCACAATCTCCGGGTACAGACTAGAATCGAATGGTGTCCTCGAACGAAGTCACCATGTCATCGTCGAGTATCTCAAGGCTTTTGCCGCAGAATTTGGAAATCAATGGGATAAGCTATTGCCCTACGCCGTGTTTTCCTTTAATACCAATGTTCACTCAGCTACCAAATTCACGCCTTTAGAGATTTAACATGGCCAAAAAGCAAGACTCCCATCCAATATACAGGGTGTCTCATGGGAATGTGTGAAAATTGTTTGATTATTTTTTTTTTACTGGAAACAGGGAAAAAGAAAAGGAATAGAGTTCCTGATAGAGGAGAGTTGTCATTTTTATTTCACCGAATATTCATTATTGAAACATGTAATTCACCCAACAAACATAGTAGCTTACAAAAATTGTACGTGACAAGTGCGTAAAGGAGAGTCTACAATAGACGCGCGTTACTGAGACGCGTGTGTTATGACGTCCACGCAGTGCATTCCGTGACAATCTGCGCGCAGGACCGTGCGCAACCCGCGCCAACAACTGCCAGTTTGTTTTTGGTTAAGCGACATATAACCTATGCACAATAAAAAATAAACAAAACTCAATTTAAATTCACAAAATTTATGTCTTCCCGGAAAAATACATGTCAACCTTTTTAGCACGACCTCAAGGATGGCAGTGATAGATATTCATCAGTATTATTTCAATTAACCTATAATCAATTCTTTCCCCATAAGAAAATGTCTACGGAGAGTATGTTTGTGGAGATAAATTCAAATTCAACAAAAATGTTGAATTTGGCATATTACCCTTTACCACTTGGCTACTGATTTAATCCTAAGATTATCGGTAAATGAAAAAAATTCATGGAGTCATTCAGAGCTAATAAAATCAATAATTAAACGTTAACTTAACTTTCAAATCAGCCATTGAAATTTATTAACATAAAACTGCGCTTTTCCAACAATATTTTTGACTAAAATGATTATTTTATTGTTTATTCAGGAAATAACATAAGATTATAATTATAATGAATAAATGATGGGTCGACAAGAGTTATTATGTTCAGAATTTAAGATCAATGATTTGGGTTAAGAACATGAGATCAATGATTTAGGTTTTTTCTATGGGTCATCAAGTTCAGCCAGGCATTCTTCTGCAACTTGTATCATTCGCCTGAGACAGTTAACTCTCTTTCGCTTAGGTAGCAGGGACAGAGTGTATGAGATGATCGCAGTAGCTTCACGAATCTTCTCCATTTCTGAATCTGATTCTATCTTCGTTGGCGTCTTGCTAGCAATTTTTTCCAGAACATCGACGGTTTTTGAAACAGCATCGACCAGCTGACCACCCCATTCACCTAATATATTCCGTTTTTTTTTTATGGAAAAGGTCAGGAGGTGGTACAATGGGCTTAATTGGATTCTTCTTTTTTATGTCTAATCTAATTTTCTTTCTCAACTGTATCAAACCATCCGCCTCTTCATCATCAGCTGAAATATTAATTCACATTAGAACTTAGACTACGTATTATAATTCAAGTACTAGAACATACAATTATCATCTGAGCTGCTATCACCAGTGAATATTTTCATGTTTGGAGAGGAATGAGCACGTTTTGACAATGTTGAATTGGGCTTTTTGGATTTCTCGCTGGCTGGTATCTCTTCTTTCCCAGCAGAGGAATGGGAATTTTTTTCATTGTGGACGTTGATGTGATGAACAAATTCAGATTTCATCGGAGACACATGGGTGGGTAACGGGGTCTCGCTTTTTGCGGATTCATCACAGGATTTAGAGTGAGGCAACTGCTCTGGGACGGTAATAAATAAATCTTCAGTTGGTATAGATAGCCACGAAGGCAGGTCGATTATTTCTGGCTCTGGTTTATCAACTGGTACTTTTTTGGACTCATTAACCAAATTTAAGTTGGATGTAGTCCTGAAAAAATATCACCACAAGAGGGAAATCTATAGTACAATGGCGGCAAGAAAAAAATACCTAGAAATTCACACAGCATTTTTTTATATCTCGCGAAATGAAATTGATAATGAAATTGATAAATTACTCTCGTGGGTGCAAATAGTTTCGGAGGAAATCCATGGCTGAGTAATACTGCCACTTAGATTGATATACCTGGACCAAGCCATGACTACCAGATGAAACTTTCAGCGACGCTTGTTCCTTGTTGAATTCTCTCAATAGAGTGTCTCTCAATGTTTTGAATCTTGTAGAAGCCTCAGGACCTTTTGGTATATTCAATAAAGTATACCAGACATGGTGACATGATGAAGAAGAAAATAAGCATTTTTACCAGTCACAGGTGGTTTCACAGATGCTCCGATGGCTTCCCAAGCTAGAGATTTTCCCTTCGTGTCTCGATACCCTGGAGATTCTTTACACCACAAGGGCGGGTTGTTCTCAACCAGAGAAATTAGTTCTAATGCCTGTGAGACATTCATGTTCACTCAGAATCGGTAAACCGTATGAAGGTAACAACTGAAGAGAAACAAAAAAAATCAAGGACATAACCATCATAGTTGGATATTCATTGAAGACACGAACGAATTGGCTCTGAAATATTGCTTATTAATTATGGATCCATACAAGCAGTTGATTATGACGGTCAAAGCTTTGCCGCAGCTATGGGATGAAAATAAAAAACTTTTCTACACAGACGAAGAGAATCGTCAGCGTTGGGACATGGTCGGAAAGCAGATGATTCCTGCCATTTCTGGTAATTTTTTTTGCTTTCCCACATCATTCTCCTCGAAGCCCCTTTTGCTTGCTGATTCTGCCAAGTCTCCAGCTCCACCATCAGCTGTTGATCTTACTCAATAACCATTGATGACACTGGCTTATTGCTACAGTAAAGTCCCAGAAGATGCAAAAATGAAGTTTATCAGCAAGGTCTTGACTCTGACTGAGGCTCTGTCAAAAAAAAAAAAATAGCCTGAGTCCTCGAATGATTGACTAGATCATTATGCCATTCTTACAAATTACGAGTTGTAATTTTCTTTTTCGTTCAACTCGACTTCTTCAATTTGTTTATCATTTTGTTATAGAAAATCCTGGAATATTCTAATAGGCCGAACGTAGTTCTTGTTCGTGATACCATCAAACCAGACAACCCTTTAAATTCCTAAGGCTTTTTTTTTATAAAATCAAATTTCTGGGAATGGATTCATGGGAGAGACTTGTGTTACATGGAGCCTCCAAAACTATTGATGCCTGCCAAGTTAGTGGTGACAATAAAAATTTCTTGGCATCATTTCAAATTTATTATCTAAATTTTGCAAAATGTAACTATTCTTCACATAATTTCTTTAAAAACTTTCTTCAATCTTAGGGCCCCAAAGTGTTTCATTTACTCTGATGATTTATCAATGATCTGGGTGTATGTTGTGTTCATTCTACGCTCAATAAATTTTTATTCAAACAAAAAATCTAATTCAATGGTTCTCTAACTTGAAAAACTTATTTCTGTGAAGTATGCATTGGAAGAAAAACGTGTCAGTAAGTGTGGGTGTTAATCAAAAAAATTAAATTGATCAAAGCAATTTGCATTTGATCGATGGATTCTGAAGACTCTGATGCCATTGTCCTCGGTTGTTTACTGTTAAATACCTTCATCTTTAGTATTTTGTTAGCTCTAAAGACGAGAAATTCTCGAAGATGGTGGGTGAGGCCAGTCAACCAGAGTCGAGACGATAATGGTTATTATGAGAAAATATTTAAAGAAATGAAAATGACTGATCATGAGGAATTTTTCTCGTTCACTCGAATGTGGCCGGATCAATTTGATGCATTACTGGAACTGGTGAAGCCTCATTTGCTTAAGACAAGTAGGAGGAAGCCTTTGGAGACTGAATTACGATTAGCCCTCACATTATCGTATGTCCATTGCACCCTTCCCCGACTTCCAACAAGTCTGTACTTGAAATTGTCCTTTCGATTCCAGGTATTTAGCCCATGCCGATAGTGTGAAATCTAAAGCCTGGCAATTCCGTGTGGGAAAATCAACCACTTATGTCATGATACCAGAGACTTGCAGAGCAATTTACCAGGCTCTCCAGCCAATCTACCTTCCCTCCATGTACCGACAGAAATGGAACAGAGTAGCAAGAGGTTTTCTACACAAGTGGCAATTCCCAAATTGCCTGGGAGGTCTTGACGGAAAACATGTCATGATAAAAGCTCCACGAAACTCGGGAACTCAGTACTATAACTATAAAAAACGTTTTAGTATTGTTTTGATGGCAACATGTGACGCTTCATACCGGTTCACATAGATCGATGTTGGCCAATATGGTGTGAAGTCTTCATCAACTGAATAATAATTATTTATACTGATAAATCTTATTCATTGACAGGATCTGTCAGTGATGGTGGTGTATGGGGTTATTCAGACCTGTGCTCAGCTTTGAATGCAGGTCAAGTTGATCTACCGCCTCCTAAAAAGTTACCAGGATCTGATAGAACTACACACTTCAAATTCATTGGTGATGCAGCATTCCCACTAACCAAGTTCACATTGACACCGTACCCGGGGAATAATTTAGACCCCGCGAAAAGAATTTTCAATTACCGATTGTCCAGAGCCCGGCGGTGTATTGAAAATGCATTTGGGCTTTTATCATCAAGATTTCAGATTTTTCATCGAACACTGGCTTGGCATCCGTCTGATGCAACTTCTATAGTCAATGCAACAGTATGCTTGCACAATTGTATCATGGATACTGAAGCTGCATACCCGGAAGAGGCTCGAAGATACAGTGCATTGTCTGATTGGCAACGAATCCCTCGAGAAATCAGGAACGCTGATGTAGCTCGAAATTCTCGACTTGCTGTTGAAGAACGCGATGTTCTTCGCGATTATTTTATTTATCCGACAGGAAATGGTCAAGCTCCTTGACAGTATAATCTTGTATATCGAGGGCACAATATTAACCGGTAGATTATGCAAAAATGGTGAAGTGTTGAATCAATTCAAGTTGAGTTCAATTGATGAATCTGTGTCTGAGTTATTAATATTTTTTAAGGTAATTCTAAGATGATCTATAGTTGCCTAAGGACTATACTATAATTTTAGAGGTTTTCAATCATCAAATTTGTTACTTAAATTGCATGAGAAAAATTTGAAAAAATTCATATTCAATCAGTATCATACAAATTACATTTCGCAACATTTATGTATACATACATAAAGATGTATAATTAATGAAGACCTATCACTACCATCATTGAGCTCGTGCTAAAAAGGTTGACATGTATTTTCCCTGGAAGACATAAATTTTTTTCATTTAAATTGAGTTTTGTTCAGTTTTTATTGTGCATAGGTTATATGTCGCTTAACCAAAAACAAACTGGCAGTTGTTGGCGCGGGTTGCGCACGGTCCTGCGCGCAGACCTTCACGGAATGCACTGCGAGGACGGCATAACACACGCGTCTCAGTAACGCGCGTCTATTGTAGACTTTCCTTAATAGTAAATGTTTTCGAAATGAGAGCCATCAACACTGGCGCAATAATCCAAACGTTTTCTAAAACCGTGGAATACACGTTCTAATGTTTTCTGTGGAATACCGTGAACAGTCGTTTTAATGTTTTTTATCAAATTTTCGATTGTTTTTGGCTTGCTTGCGTAACAAGAATCTTTTATGTACCGTACAGGAAATAATCACACGGATTAAAATCTGGTGAATAGGGTGGCCAATCTATTCCCCCTCCACAAAATTTTGGATATCCCAAAGCAAGAGCTCGACCGCGTCAAACTCTATTAAGAATTTCAAAAACTTCGTGAGTACGGTGGGGAGCTGCTCCATTGTGCATAAAATAAAACCCATTGACAAGCCANATTTTCGATTGTTTTTGGCTTGCTTGCGTAACAAGAATCTTTTATGTACCGTACAGGAAATAATCACACGGATTAAAATCTGGTGAATAGGGTGGCCAATCTATTCCCCCTCCACAAAATTTTGGATATCCCAAAGCAAGAGCTCGACCGCGTCAAACTCTATTAAGAATTTCAAAAACTTCGTGAGTACGGTGGGGAGCTGCTCCATTGTGCATAAAATAAAACCCATTGACAAGCCATCTTTTTCTCGCATGAGGGAAGAATTTTGTTTCTAACATTCTTTTGTACTCATTCCCGGTAACGGTAGGTTCCGAACAATGTAGATAGACACCCTTCATGGAGAGAGCAGCCCAAACAGTGACTTTCTGTGGATGAGCAGATTTCGTAAACAAAAAGTTAGATTTGTCAGATCCGCAAAATCTCAAATTATTTTTGTTCACGTAGTTGTGTAGCCAAAACTGTGCCTCGTCAGAAAAAACAATTGCTGTTTCATGCAGCTCGTCANGAAGAATTTTGTTTCTAACATTCTTTTGTACTCATTCCCGGTAACGGTAGGTTCCGAACAATGTAGATAGACACCCTTCATGGAGAGAGCAGCCCAAACAGTGACTTTCTGTGGATGAGCAGATTTCGTAAACAAAAAGTTAGATTTGTCAGATCCGCAAAATCTCAAATTATTTTTGTTCACGTAGTTGTGTAGCCAAAACTGTGCCTCGTCAGAAAAAACAATTGCTGTTTCATGCAGCTCGTCATTTTCGAATATTTGTGCCATTGTTTCACAAAATTCCTTTCGTCTCAGAATTGCCTCCTGTATCAAACGCTGACATATCAATATTTTATATGGATGAAGTTTCAAAAAAACGTGGAGGATGCGATGCAAGGTTGATTTGATCAAATTTAAATCTTGAGCCGCTCTCCGAATGGACGAGTTGGGATTTGCCTTGAAATACTGTTCAACTTCATCGACCTTCTCCTCTGTTGCAGCAGAGGATAAGGGACCTGGAAGAGTAGCTCTACGATCATCCAAAGTGCCGTATTCCTTAAAATTTTCAATTATTCTAGAAACCAACGGGATTGCTATGAAAATCTGTATTGTGTTTTGTTGTGTCACACAATCAATATGAAAAAAAAATTTATCTAACCTCCTCAAAGTGGTTTCGCTAGCAACCCGTTTGGATCCAAATTTAGTAGGTAACCCCCTAAAAGCTTCACAGTATTTTTTCCCTCTCGAATAGAAGCACTCGATGACATATCTTTTTTCTTGAATTGTCATATCACTCATTACTGCTAATAAACCAAGGCTCCTGCCACAGTTGGAATAAAACTGACTGACCCCTAGTAAACGTAACACAAACGTAGAGAGTCAAGGTTATTTTGGATGAGTCGACAGATGAGTTTAGTTTTCACACATTCCTATGGGACACCGGGTACATGAAGAAGATAAAATGGATACACATAATGACTACATGGTCCAATTTATAAACAAACTCGCCAAAATTCGTGATATTGCCCGAGAAAACCTGGTGAATATCAAGCTTCATTCGAAAGAACTCTATGATCGAAATGTTCATCCACTAGAATTGAAAATTGGTCAGTTCGCGTACGTGGAGAAGGAACCAAAAATGGGAAAATTATCTCCAGCCTATACTGGCCCCTATGAGATCATAGATATCACAGAGAGAGGAGACGTCACCTTAGGAACAGACGAGGGAAGACACTTCACAAAACACCCGAATAAATTAAAACTTTGCCAAGAAGATCTAGAAGATACCCATGATGGACCAATACTCCAATCTAATGAGCAAATTTAATAAATCAATGTCATGATTTATACTCGTAGGGAAACCGAATCAATGCAGAGTACACCAGTACGTAGAATTTCTGTCTATGTTGATGGATCATGCTCTTTCAACGGTGCGACCAACGCAATTGGTGGAATCGGAGTATTCTTCGCAGATAACCACCCCTTGAACCTATCCAAAACGCTTGAGAGCAACGTGAGAGCAACCAACATCATTGCTGAAACAGCCGCAGCAATCGAAGCCTGCAAGGTTTCTCTGCGTCATGACATGTAACGAGATTTTCTCGTTACGGGTTGAAATCCCCTCAAAAAGATAAGTGAACCCTCAAAATTGTTGAAGAGAGATAAGTAGCGACTCCTAGAAGCGGCTGAAGAAAGCCGGGACTAGGTGAGATAAACCACAAACCAATGAAAGACCTAAGGCATAGCGGTTATGGGTGAAACCGCGACCCCTGGAGGTCTGGAGGGCGTTACTTAGACTATCGCCGTATTAGAATTCGCCCAGCATGTGCTAGGGGAAATGGGGCCGACGAACAGGCCATCCAACTGGGCGATTCTATAGGCTATGTCGGAGTAGGCTAGGGACCAACGGCCAGGTAAAAGGACTGGTACCTCCGTGATCCCGTCGGGTTGATTGGTGGGGATAGGGTAACGGAATGACCTATCGTCGCCGAGATATCCAGACTAGGAGGCAAGGCCCTAGTGAGATTCCGAGTTAGTCGAACGCGAGCGCTTGAACCGAGAGGTTGAAATAATCTCTCGGTGTGCTGGATGGGAGAATGGCTGAAGAAGCCAGGATAAGGAGTTCCGGACTCCACGTCCCCTCGGTGAATAACCGTTGGCGGCGAGTGTAGGGGGATGCTCCTGCATCCCCCACTAGTAAAAAGGAGTTATTTCGGCACACGAAGTGACGACTTTGTTGTTTCCGGCGTCATCCGGCTCGGCGAAACAAATGCCGAGCACATGGGCCCGTGGGTCTGGAGTAGAGATCGTCCTCCTGTCGACCCGACCATGTGCCGACATTTGAGTACCCGGAGGCGGTGACGAGCGATGACCGAAGCGGTAACTGGTGGCCGAGAGTGTGGGTGGTCGTGAAGTGGGTAACAGTGTTCCACTTTGGTCGGATCAGCCTCTCGGCGTCCCAGGCTCTGAGGAGTCCCGGCTGATTCGCATTAATTCTGAAAAACTCCCCCGAGTCGAAATACTCGGGAGGAGAATGAACACTGGCAGAGTCGAAAGATTCTCCGGGAGGTCATGAGTTTAATTCATTATGGAAAGTTACGCCGCAAGGTGTAATACACGGCCTGCAAAGGCTCGTGAGGATGTGGTGGTAATACTCCTGGTGGACCTCGCCCACTCTACCGTATCACGCTGATGTTAGCTGGGCAACCCATTGTCCAACCAAAAAAGTCCTCTGAGTGGACGAGTTTGCCTCAGAGGCCGGTTTTCGTCGAACCTCCCGTTGAAGATCTGTCAACTTCATCCATTGGAGCAAAACCCAGGCTTATACTACGAACTAATCGACCAAGTTCGAAACACCAGTAAAACGTGGAGATTGATATTAACAGTAGACTTGATGGGACGCTTGGGAGACACAATCCCAGGCATAGAAACTATCCAAAAATATCCACAAGAATTTCAAAAAATCCAGACCGAAAAATTGTGCTCGAGAACCCTTGGCCTCCCAATCCTGAGTGACTACGCCAAAGAATTGAAACATCTCCAAGAACACTTGAACGATACGCTACAAGCTCCACAGATCACGGAGCATAAGAGAATCAACAGATCACCGCGGCTCGGGTTTGTGGGCACAATCGCCCGCAAAATCTTCGGCACAATGGATTATAATGATCACAAACATATCACAAAAACGATCGACCGCTTGTATGCAGATCAACGTCAAATTACTCACCTCATAGATAATTCAACACACCTGATCCAAGCCGAAATCAACTCTGTCAAGAAGGACTACCAGAGAAACTATGAGAGTATTCAGCGAGCAGAGGAACAGATGAACGCACTCATCAGGAATGCAGATAAACAGTGAGTCCAGATAACTCAAGTGCAATATCTTGAAAAACTAACGAACATAGCCGTGATGGCAGCATATGCGGCCAGGAAATATATCCAGACGACACACAGAGTTGTTTAGGCCGTTGAAGATGCCAAACATGGAAAAATCAACCTTCAACTTATAAATAGCTAGCAAATGCAAACGGCGGTAGAAAAAATGGAAAAATTAGTCACAGACAGCCTCTTCCCTATCCCAAAGAAGAAATTGGATCTAGCCGTCCTAAGCCGAATAAGCAACATAGGAACTGCCTATAATAAAGGTAGATTCCTAGTGAGCATCAATATTCCGCTATTGTCAAGAGAGTATCTTAGCCTCTACAAGATGATCCCAACCAAGTTACCCCAACAAGTTGAAGGAAAAAGGACGATCGCAACCTACATCATACCTAGAGAAAAATACTTGATGAATTCCAAATTTAGTAACCGATATGCACCTCCTAATGGTGAATATCTTAGGTCATCCATAACCTTGGAAAATTGCTTGGCATGTCCGAAGGGACTCCCAATGAAAAAACCAAGTCAGAAAGCTGTCTGTGAACATCAGTTATTAACCAACACTGAATTCCATATCAACGCAGATGTCTACAAAAAGTGTGAAATTCGACTGACGAATGATTTGGAGACACAGTGGACCAAACTAGATACGAGCGAGGGAAGGCTATACTCCACCATTCATCCAGAAAAGATGGAAATCACGTGCAACAACAACCAGATCCAAAATATCATTGTTAATGGGACAGGGACGCTGCACATTAGCTCCAACTGCACCGCAGAAACGTCTACAACTATCCTGGAAGGGGCCGGACTAGTTGAATCCCACCTTCCCACGATCCATAGTATACCTAAAACGATAAATATGTTAGAACTGGCCCCAGTCTTGCAGGAGGTGCCTAAGGTACTTCACCCACTAACCAAATTGGAACAGCACATACTGCCACTCAAGGAAGAGGACAGTATATTTGACAAAAGTATGCAGCATACCATCGACAAAGCTGAGAGAATCGGCCTCCATCATCAGAAAGTGTATCACCATCAGATCCTAACAGTTGCCAGTTGCAGTATTACAGCTGTGACGACAATAATAACCCTGGTAGCCACTGTCATTGCCTCCAAGAGACGTTTCAACATCGTGAAACTTGTCACATGCTGTTGTCGCAAGGTGTCCAAGCGCTCCAAACGTCCACACCTTGTACCTCGAGTCAGACCCACCATTGAGCGAATAGATGACAGTCCCATTGCAACCATTCCCATGCCGGAAATGTATGAGCTCCCAGCTCTACCTGCACCACCGATCTCAGAGGAGAGACCAGCAGCAAATCCTGAGCTGTATATCCAGCGCAGAGCTCCTCAAAGTGCAACGCAGTCTGCCATTGTGCTTTCCTATCGAGAACAAAAAAAAACAGATGAGTTCCTTTGGCTCGAAACATCGCTAAATTAATAAAAATTAGAATAGCAAATAACAAAAAAAAAATTGAAAAATGAAACGATAATGACAATAACAGTAACAACAATACTGAAACCATAGGCCAAGAAAATTTGTTTGATGGTGCAGTCACAACTGTTGTCTGATAAACTCGAGCTGATGATTGCTTGACCGTGCTCTTCTGGGGAGTGCTGATCTTGGAGGGTTTTGCAGGATCTTCCCTCTCCACATTTTCTAAGACTCTAGCTCTTACCTCTAGGAAGTCGAGGAACACCCTGAGAGGACGAGGATTCCTCTCTGATCCCAGATGAACCTCCCAAGCCTTCTTGGTATCGATATCGATGATTCTCCTGATGACCCTTGATACGATGATATCCCAATGCTCGATAGGAGCACCGAAAGACTTCAGTGCATTCAGCGATTGTGTGACTGTATTCACCAGCGTAGACAGATCCTTGGATGACTTTGTAACGAACATGTGCGGATGTCGGTTAGGAACACTACCGAGACCTGAAAACAACTTCCCTCACGACAGGAAAGGCCAATCCATGGATAATAATTCGGGTGAGAGAGATGTCTATTTCCCACTCTGCTGGAGATTTGTGGATTTTTAAAGGTTTCCCACTTCGGTGGAGTTTTTCAGTTGAAGTCGACCCATTTTAAATGGAGTTGCGTCTGAAGCTTCCCATTTCGATGGAGGATTTTAAGCTTAGTTTTTCCCGTTTCGATGGAGAATTTTGAATCGAGTATTTCCCACTCCAGTGGAGAATTTTAGGTTTAGAATTTTCCATATGGGTGGAGATTTGAGGTCTATGATTTTCCCTCTGATGAGGTGGGGACGATTTTTTTTGTGATCGAAAAATGATTTTTGAGGGCCCATAGATTGATCGAGAAGAAGGGCCATATTTAGAGTTATCCGGTCTTTTTATGGGAGTAACCCTTTTATAACTCTCGCGGAAATCGAACAAGACTAATTGAAATATTAGCGCTCCATAAATTCAGTGGATATTACGGGGTAAAATAGGGATTCTTTAAAGTTTTGGTGGAAGGTCACATGGGGCAAGTGCAACCCTTGACCCCCGTGAATTGCCGGGTTGCCTTAGAGTTTCAGGGAGAAAATATTAATTATATTAAATAAGGGTTATTAGAAATAAATTATAATTTTTGCCTCGTAAATCCCGGAGATCCGATCCGTGAGACGCGTCTTAAATCCTAAAGAATCGATCGAGCCTCCTTCCGCTCGAAAATAATAAATGAAAAGGTACGTAGTTGTGAATTAGCGAGTTTACGCCCTTGATTTTCCCCGAAGTAATTTGGTGGCTCTTTCGAGGCTTACACCTCTGAGGAGAAAATGTCTCCACCAATCAGAGCGCAGCTCTGTTGGTCGGAAGTCTCGCGGGCCCGGTGTGTCGCAGCACTGACCTCCGAAATCAGCTCCGCGTTGACCGTCATCAATCAGTGTTCGCGTGTGAACTTCTGTGTGTGCCCACACAACGTAATTGTGCCACTCGGATTATTGTGTCCTTTTGAGAAACTGTGAGGACTAAAAGATGTTCCGTAAAGGGAAGAGGACCATTAAACATCGAAATATGGTGAGTTTTCTGGAATTTTTCCCCTAAATTCCAGCCATTTCCGGATGGCGTCGTTTCCCCTTTCTGGCGATATCCCTCTCGTGGCCCTCAGCCATGTGCAGCGGTTGATCACCCCTTTAGTCGTAGTTAGTGGTCCTGATTGGGCATTTTTAGGGGTAATCCCTTATCCCGGATTTTTATCCGCGTGTCCCTCCAATTTTTGGATCGGCTATTGCATCCAAATCGGGTCGGTACCGAGTTCTCGCGTCTTCCGGTTTATCCCGGTCATCTTTTTGAGACCCCCCGGTCTCTTTGTGGGTGTTTGGTCAGTAGTGGAATTCCTACGTATTTTCCCAGTCGAAATCTGACGATTTTCGACTTCGGCTATTTATTTCTCCCTCGCTCCTATGGCGAGGACTATCTCTATTTCCTCCTACGTAAAAATTGCGTAGAGTTTTTCCCCTCGCGGCACCCCGCTAACGCGCCTACGAGTGGTGGCTCTTGCTTCTCGTAAGTGTTCCCTCGTTCAAATTCCCCTCCGGATGTAAATTAACCTGGAGTGACTCCCAATGATCCCAAAATTATAATTTTGGTTTCATGGGCTTCGCTAGACCTTCCCGAGCAAGTTGGCTTTGGGTTTTTGAAAATTTACTCTACCGATTTTCCGCTACGGCGAGTTCAGGTTTAGTGAATTTTTATTT
This sequence comes from Diachasma alloeum, assembly GCF_001412515.2. NCBI lineage: Eukaryota > Metazoa > Arthropoda > Insecta > Hymenoptera > Braconidae > Diachasma > Diachasma alloeum. Next base: position 141,900 of record NW_021680801.1, on the reverse strand, counting down.
TCTTCCGCCGTACGTTATGGGTATATTGGTGGGATCATTTCCTCGCTCTCTCACTCTCACGGGGATTCGTATACCTTTCCCCCCAATTCTCGGTATTCTCGAGTATTTCGAGATTAATCGATATTTTTATATTACCGTGTGAGGAATTTGATGACCTCACTTGTGGCCGAGTTAATCGATGAAGTATTATTTTTGTATTATATAGTAAAATTCAAATTGTCATTTCCAATTTATTATTTGTTATTATTATTAATCAGTTATTGTTATGAATCCTTTTTTTTGCACGATCAATACGAAGAGAGAATCATGTAAATTAATAATTTTTACCAATTTCAATAGTGAGACACGTAAGGACGATGTCGATTTCTTCTTTTTTTTGTAGTTTTGACCAGCCTATACCCATCTCCACCTGAAATCCACCCCTCTTTTCACAACCTAGCATACTGAGCGAACCAAGAACCGTTACCTTTCCCCAAAAATCTAGTTTTCTCCCTTTTTGTGTACATTTTTGAGATTTTCGACTTAGTTAGAATTGATTTTGTAGACTCCTCCGGTTTGGTGATTCCGATTAAAAATCACCTGGCGCCCATAAATTTTGAGTTTTGAGTTTAACTAGATTCAGGGGAAGTAGGGCGAAGGTAATGGGCATTTTTAACCCCCATGCAAAAATGTCACGTTACAACTTCTCGTTGATGGGCTTCAGATCTAGAATGCGATCGATGTGCGCCGAGATGATAAGCCTTGGGTTGTCGTAGTGAGCCTTCAGCTTATTCCAAGCGATCTTGAAGATCTCAGCAGACACATGAACATTGGAGATCATCTCGTACGCCTCTCCCTTCAGTGCATTCTGAAGCCTGATCATTTTCTGAACTCCTCCAAGCCTTGGACTTGACGAGACAAGTGAAGACGTCTTCGAAAGTCTTCCACTCCTCAAACTTTCCATCGAAAATCCTGATGATGAGTTTCGATAAATGATTCTTATCATTCTCCTCAGTCCCTTGTCTGATCTTCGTGATCTGATGTCTCAGTTCTCTGATAACGCCAAGTGCCTGATCGTAGGTGTTCATGACTTCTCCATAAGTGTTGAGGAGAGTCCAGTCAGAATCAGCTAGAAGTGTAGACTGAGTTTTTGATACCTTCCTTTGAGTCTCTCGAGTCTTCTCTTCAGATTTGTAGCCTTCAAGGTCAGCGAGAGTATCCTTTAGACGATCCCTCAGTTAATATTGCAGAGCCATGAGCGAATCGAACTGAGCCTGATCTGCTTCTGATGCATGCTCAGAGCAGATGGATGTTCAGAGGGGATTGACGGTGATGGTGACCGATGGCCATTGCCATTATTAACTAGACTTTCTTGGCTTATGATGAAAAAGTTTTAAAGTGATGGATGAGAACCCCTGATATAGTACCGATGATGGGAGACACTGATCGAAACTGATGAGACACAGATGACGATGAGAACCACTGATAATTCTCAGCACCGCGCACCACTGTCGGTTGGTAGCTGAGATAATCCCCGAGAGTTTGAATGTTCATGGTGCGAGTGGCCGCGAGTCAAAACCTAAACACTGCTATTGTTCTCGGACACTGTCGCACAAACACCAAATTATTGAGTCCTGACGAGTGCTCGTGTGAACACCGATTTTGGGCTTTACACAAGGAGTCCAAATTATCACTCGTATTTCACCAAGTTTTTAGTTCAAACACTGCACTTTTTTATACTCCCTGATCCGGCTCGAAGGACCATGTACAAAAGTTGATGAATTTTCCAGATGGGTGGGTGGATAGGGAGTGGGAAGTGATGAGGATGAGTATCCAAGTTTATGAAAAAACAAGAGAGATTTAGAGCCACAAGGCGAAACTGTGTAATGTCACTTAATTAATCGATTTTTACAATATTTACACTGCCAATTTTACTTGATGATTGTTCTGATAAACAATGTTCTGATAATTGTCCACAATTAAACCAAATGAGTTTCACTGAAATTAATCAGTAATTGCTGATATAATCTGATCGAAACTACAACGAAATAACCTATTTAAAACCGAGAGATTGCGATGTGCCGTTGATGCTAAATTGATACTGTTACGTCATGATTTCACAGACTTACCTGCGATAAATCCGGAAATATAAGTAGTGAATTCACCTGTTTTAGCCTATCCGTTAAGTTAATAGCTGGGAATGGTGAACAATCGGAATTCAATGATTCAAATTGATTGAATTATTCCATTCAAATATTTAATTTTATTCATTATCAAATGCCTTTGAATCCTTTGAATCAATATTCGATTAATCAAAAAAAAACAACACAAAAAAAATTAATAATTAATTATGTGTCCTCTCATCTATTCTCTGAGTTTAACATCAGAATGATGAACAAATGTAATCATTGAGGACTTGACTCTAACCTTGAATGAGATTTTATAAAATAAATTGAATTGATTGATCAATAATCAATAATTATTGGAAATTTTTACTTCTGAAGTTAAAGAATTCAAAGTATTAATGAGGGTGGGAATTTCCTTTCACACAGAGTAATAATTATAAAAGGTTCAATTCCTGAATGGAATGACTCATTCAAGCACAATGATTCTAATTAATAAAAATAATTGAAGTACAATCAGGAATCTCCCTGAATATGATAATGATAGGACAGAAGGTCTGTTCATTTGACAACAATATTTGGGTTTAAATATATATAATATGATCATTATCAGACATTGAAGATAATTGAATTCAATCCGAAGAAATCGATACTAATGTCTCTAAAGACATAGTGGAAAATAAAGAACTCTTTGATTCGGAAATCCACAAGAAAGAAACAATGAAATTATAATAATGGTCAATTTAACTTAATTCACGGTAGCTGTAATTAAATTTTAGGATATATATTGTGACGAGGCATATTCATTTATTTTTTATTATTTTTCTACATATTTTCTCCCACTACACACTGCCCCCTAAAAGGTAAATCTCGCCACCGTTGGATATCCCTTCCCCAGACTTTTCCCCTCATCGCCCCTCTACCCCCGTCCCTGGACATCACGAAGACATCAGCCGAAGGAAGATATCAGTTCCGGCCTGACCCGATCAATTGGAGAAGCCATCGCCCCCTGGAAATTCCACATACTGGACCCCCGAATATTCAACACCTGCAATAATCCCTTATGAGACATCCCTGGATTGTGGTCATCGTCACCACTCAACCGTGCTGATTGGCCCCGGTTGCTCCTGAATTAAAAACCGAAGGACATCGACACCTGACGAACCCCCATGAATCACGAAGGAAAAGAAGAGACCGTCACTCGTGCATTAGCTGCCCCGTGAGTCGCCACGTGCCCGGAAGTTATTTGGCGGATAAAAAGAGGACTTTTGATACGTCGAGCTCATCCCAGCTCTAGTATTGGTGCCCAGGAAACCCCGAGGTGGAAACGAGGCTCTCCAGGAAAACGCCCTGATATTTGGAAGGAGTGCAAGGCGCCGGTGGAATTCCACGTGTTCGGCAGAGTGAAGTCCCTTCGTGAGTACGAGTTACCCCCCTCATTTTCCCTCTTGTCCCCACCATATTACCCTTCATACCCCCCAACGGTGAACCTACACTCTTTTGTTTCTCCCCTTTCAGTTATCATTTATATATTTAGTTGCATTCCCTCGACACGACTAGCTTCTCCCCTTTTTCTGCATTAGAGTCACTCCCTTTTTACGTGTACAAAAGTTGCCTGGCCTCCCCCACTCCCTAGATCTCAGTAAAGGCCTTATTTACGTCTTTTGACGATCATAATTGTATTTAGAAAAGAATATAGGTTATTATTCTCAAATTATCCCTTATTTGTCCCTTTTCTTGACCCGCCCTAATCCTTTTTTCAGGAATTAGTATTATAGAATCTAGAAAACGGTCACAATAAATAATTCGATGAACTGGAAAATGGTCCTCAGATAATGGTTCAGGTAATGCCTTAGGTTTATCCTTAGCCTGTAGTCAATAGCCTCTGATCAATAGCCTCTGGTCCCTTATCTTTACTGAGGATCTTCGGATGATGCTCCTTATAAGATGATGATGACTTGAAGGGGGTAAGATTTTATTAAATGAAGAAACCGGAAGGAATGGAATTTGTTCCACGGAAGTGTTCCAAAGAAATTAATATTTGAATACTTGAAGGTAATCGAACCTTTTTCACGAGAATTTTTTTTTTTTATAACGATATCGGAATGTCAAATTTTTTTTTATAAAGTGAAATCAGAATAAATAAATAAATGTAGTTCGCAAAAATTCGGAATATGAACTTTCTAAGATTCAAATCAAAATTTTAATTATCGAAAATTTGGAAAATATTCCTTAAATTAAGACAGAAAAATGGTGAATTTAACGGGATTTTAATAATGGAAAATTTGGAAAATATTCCCGAAATTAGAACAGGGAAATGGTGAATTTGACGCAATTTTTAATGGTGGAAAATTTAGAAAATATCCCCGAAATTAAAACAGGAAAGTGGTGAATTTAACGGCATTTTTAATAGTGGAGAAATGTGGAAAATATTCCCGAAATAAATATGAGAAATGAGATTTTAATTTATAAAATTTAAATTTAAAAATTTCGGAATTTGTTCCCGAAATTAAATATGGGAAATTTTAATTGATTAAGGCCCGGTTGGATGGAATTTGCCCGACATGTCGCTAGAAAATTCCCCAGAAAATTGTCAAAAAAAAAATTTTCCGATTCCACTAATTACGACCGTATGGTTACATAAAAAAATCGGATTCTTTTTTGAAAAAACAGATAATTTCTTGCCTCTTAACGGAAATGGTGCCTTAAAGGGGGGAAATACGTTTTTATATTTTTAATATTGACTAGAAAATAACGCAAAATAAATACCACCATCTCCCCTAGTCACACCACACTCGCGTGACACCCTGTCAATATGGCGACGGTAAATATCCAAAGTTATAAACACTTATTCCAATTTTCATACACACTAGACACTCTCGCGAACTAATTTTCGTTAAAAGAACTACTTTTGATTATTTTTCGGGAGTTGTTCCGAAGGGATTAGACGCCGCTAACTCCCACAATCAGTGGAATCGGAATTGAGGCGATCAGCTGTCGCCATACTGTCTCGCTCAGTTATAGGAAAATGTGCCAGATGGCGCCACTGAAACCCCCGAAACTCGGCGTATGGAAATGAGAATTGTCGAGAGGATAGCTCAGGAGTGTAACCCAATGAGGGCCCACGGGTACCAAGCATTCCTGCATCTCACTCCCACTCGTGGAAATGGAGCAACACACTGTATTGCACTTTCCTACAGCCATAACAATAATAATAACACTAATAATAATAATAATAATAATAATAATAATGATAATTGACAAAAACAACAAAACAAGTGAAACTCACCGTGTTTGCGCTAAATTTCGGAAAAGGTCCAATATAGAAAATTTTTGAGAAAATTCGCCGATTCTCTAATCAAAAATCCGATTTTCAAAAACAAAAAATCTAACTCTCAATTCACATAAACTCTCAATTCGCAAGTTGATAGTTGAATTTTTTATTCTGAATAATCTCTCAATCTACTCTCAATTTTTTTTTAGAGTTGAAAATTGGATTATTGATTCTGAATAATCTCGTAATCTAATCTCCAGTTTTTCTGAGAGTTGAGAACTGAATTTTTTTTTTTTTGACAATGGGATTTTTGATTCTCAATTATCTCTCAATTTATTTTCAGATTGGCATTTTGGAAATTGAATTTTTGATCATCAATTGCCTTTCAGTTTACACTCAACTTTTCCACAGAGTTGAGAATTCGTTTTTTTTCTTAAATAAGATGCAGATAGAGCTGCGAATACATTACATGACCTGTCATTGACGGTCATATGACGAGACGTTTTCCACAACTGTCACAATTTCCCCACTCTTCTATGACCGTCACAATTGGTCAAGAAAAAATGACAGTCATTTTTTATCTATACGGATGCGAGCTCATTGTTTTATTATCAATTTTTCTTTAAATTCATTTTGCATTAGCCTAATGTGCATTTTTTAATCAAAATTACGGTCATTTTCCATCCATCTAGAGATGAAGCTATGTTATTTATGACAGTCACAAATTAGAAATAAGTTTGACCGTCATTATGTATCCATATAGATGGTTTGACAACAATTTGCTTACAAATTATTTGTGGCGATCATTTGTGGTTACGAAATTTGTGCGTCACATGACCGTCTTTTATTGGTCACATGACACGATCTCAAAAATGACTGTTATTTTGCATCTCTAATTCAGAATCATTGAGAATCAACAATGCTATTTTCAAAAACAAAACAATCAAATTCTCAGTTCTCAAAAACGTTGAAAGTAGATTGAGAGATAATTGAAAATCAAAAATTCTTTTTTCAAACGCAAACCGGAGAATTTTTTCAAAGTTTTCAGAAAACTGGATAATTTTCTCCAATTTTTTTATAAAAACGTAGAATTTTCGAAAATTCTTTAATAAACTGGAGAGTTTTCTCGAAAAACGGAGAAGTTTGTCGAATTCTCTAGAAAACCAGAGGATTCCCCCGAATTTATTAGAAAATCGATGAATTTCATCGAATTTCCTAGATAACAGTAGAATTCTTCCGAACTTATGAGAAAATCGGCGAACCTCATGCAATTTAGTAGAAAATCGGAGAATTACCTTGAATTTTCTTGAATTTTTTAGAAAATCGTAGAATTTCTTAGAACGCTCCCAAAAACCGAATAATTTTCTCGATTTTGTTTACAAAACTGGAACATTAATTCAAAGTTTTTAGAAAATTGGAGAATTTTTTTGATTTTTTTTTGAAAATCGACGGATTTTCTCGAAAACCGGAGAATTTTCGGGAACGCTCTCAGAAACTTGGCTCTTCCGGACCAAGTTGAGAGTTGGACTCTGGATAATTTCTGATTTTTGAGAGGAAATTCAGGGTTATTTGAAAGTTGAAGTGAGGAGGCGTGAAATGCATTTTATGCCAGTCGCCCTCTTTACTATCAACTTTACTATCGGGATTGAAAATTTGATTTTTGAATTTTGATTCTCAAGTATCTCTGAATGTACCCTCAACTTTTTTGAGAGTTGAGAGTTGGATTTTTGATTCTCAATTGTCTTTCAATCTACTATCAGTGAATTGAGAGTTAATTAAAAATCGAGAATCCAACTCTCAATTTTTTTGAAACTATTGAGAACTAATTGAGAATCAAAAATCCTACTTTGNTTGAGAGTTGAGAGTTGGATTTTTGATTCTCAATTGTCTTTCAATCTACTATCAGTGAATTGAGAGTTAATTAAAAATCGAGAATCCAACTCTCAATTTTTTTGAAACTATTGAGAACTAATTGAGAATCAAAAATCCTACTTTGTGTAGTAATACCACTAGTGCTTCAAAATATCCGATTAATTTTGGAGCACGAGTGGTATTTGACGGATTATTTTTCTACTCGGATTTCGGCCAAGCAAAGGGCAGTGAACAGCACCCGGATACATTTACAGAGTCATACATTTATAACCCACTTTTTTGTTTATCTGTCAGACAGAATATTAAATGTGAAATGCGTTGAAAGATAAGAAATATTTGAAAAGCTACTAGTGAATTTCCGTCGGAATTATTTTTAGAAATTTGCGAAATAAAACTGTTTGACAGCCTCAAATACTGCGCTCTGATTGGCTGAAATCCGAGTGAGAAAAATAATCAGTAGTAATACCACGAGACCCCCAAAATTATCTAATATTTCCCGATTGTTTTGTTGAGTAGCAACGGGAGGGAGAAGTTTTGCAGATTAAAATTCCGAGCGCGCAGCGCCAGGGATTTTTATGCAAAACTTATCCCGATCATTGATACGCAGGAAAACATGAGGGAAATGTCCGATTAATTTTGGAGGTCGGGTGGTATTCGACGGAGTATTTTTGGTAATCGGATCCTTCCCAAACCGACTCATTTTGACTTTCTTCATGACTTTCTTTCACTCCACAGGATAATATTTGACAGTTATTTGGTTAGAGAAACAATTGCAGAGCTAGAGGGAAATTATCAAAAAATACAGGGAAATCTTCAAAAGCTGGGGGGAAATAACCACTTTAATTTTAATTGGGAAGTACTTCATGTTATTGAATACTGAACTCTGATTGGCTCAGGGAAAGCCAGATCCGATTATTAAAAATAATCAGCAAAAAAAACCAACATTCAATTCTCAACAAGTTTTCGAGAGAATTCTCCAATTTTTTGAAAAATTCGAAGAAATTCTCCAGTTTTATAGAAAATTCTAGAAAATGCTTGGGTTTTTTAAAAAGTCACGGATGAAAAAATTGAACCCACGATTACTCGTTCAATGAGCGCGACGCCGCCCGTTTTCGTCTATTTTTATTTTTGTGTTTCTTGACGCGTAAAAATTCTTAAAAATTAGAGTTCCTAGTTCAATCTTTTTATTGAGCGTTGACATTGCCTATTTTTTTCTCGAAAAATTTGTTTAGCTACAAAAAAAAAACAAGTCGAACGGACCGGAATGCGCGCCGCGCCGCTCCACCCGGTGCGAGTGAATCTCTGTCGACCACTCGAGCGAGCTACATTTACTTCTTCATTCGCTGCCACATTTGAAAGACGCACGTAGCGGTAGGCGCCAACATGGCAACAGCGCGCTCGGTTTACTCCAGCGGCGCTGCGCTAACCGTGCGGTAAACGAAGGCTAGCGGCCGAGCGCGAGTGATCGAGGGTTAATAGAAATATTTACCTAGTGAATTGGTTAGAAACTTCTATTGGATATCTATTGAACTCTGAATTAGTTTTCGGCCGATTCTATTGAGATGTTTAACAAAAAATATTCAATAGAAAAAGTCAATAGAATTCGATGTTTTTTCTATATAACTTATTCTATTGAGATATTTTTTATAGAATTGCCTCTTCTCAAATTTTCTAACTTTTTTTGTTTGAATTTCTTGATGAGAACAAAAGGAAAATAGTAGAAAATTTGAGCCAAGGACATTCTATAGAAAATATCTGAAAAGAATAAGTTACATAGGAAAATCAAATTGCACTGACTTTTTCTATAGAATATATTCTATTGAATATTTTACTAGTATCGGCCAAAAACTAGTAGAAAATTCAAAACATACTGTAATAGAAATTCCTAACGAATTCGCAAGATTTTTCTATTAAAGGTTTTCATATGCGGTTCTTGAAAATTCTTAGGTTTTCGCGAAAATTCCAAGAAAATCTTGCGGATTTCGAGAAAATTATAGGAATGACTTTGGCGAACCAAGTTGATAGTTGGGCTTTCAATAATTTCCAGTGTTTGAGAGAAAATTGAGAGTTAGTTGAGGATTGGAGCAACGAGGACTACAATGCATTTTATGCTAGCCCCTCTCAATATTATCAACTTTTTTGAAAATTGAGAATTGGATTCGTAATTTTTGGTGATCTCTTTATTTCCAATCAACTTTTTCGAAATTGAAAATTAATCCCAGGACAATTTTAATATATTTTTTTTTCAAAGATAATTTGAAATGAAATTTCTAGTGAACGGAAATTTTCAAAATTAACTAAGAACAGGAGCCGAAAAAAGCGAAAAATGTGAAAATCGACTCCTAGCCATTCATTGGAGCCTAGAAAGATCAATATCAAGGTTGAACGTGAGTCAACTTCGGGCCAACTCTGCATTGACTTTTGGTCAACATTGGGTCAACTTTAGCTTGGCCTTGGGTTAACCTTGGCTTGGCCTAGTGTTTCCCGATCTAGTATCGATACTTACTTGTATTGATATTTTTTGTTCCGATATTCGATATTTTGGATCGATATTTGTGCATCGCGATATTGCGGGTATCGATATTTCTAGGTTGGGATCGACATTTTCTCAGGGACAAGTAATGAGAAAAAAAATTAATCTAAAAAATATTCATAACGGACTTAAAGACCAGGGAGGTCACAAGAATAAGACGATTCATCGGGGTCAAAATATCAGAAGGGACAAAAGGATCCTAAGAGGATAGTCAAATTTCAAGAGGGTCAAACATCACGAAGGTCGAACGTCACGAAGGTCACAAGGGGATGATCAAATTTCACGAAGGTCAAAAGTCACAAGGGTCACATTGAGACAATCAAGTTTCACACGGATCAAAAGTGACAAGAGTCACAAGGGGACGATCAAATTTCCCGAGGGTCAAACAGCACGAGGGTCACAAGGGGATGGTCAAATTTCACGAGAGTCAAACGTCACGAGGGTCATAAGGGAATGCCTAAATTTCACGAAAGCCAAAGGTCACAGGGATCACAAGGGGATGATCAAATTTCACAAGGGTCAAAAGTCACAAGGGTCACATGCAGACAAGGTTCACAAGTGTCAAACGTGACGAGCGAGACAAGGGGAGGATCAAATTTCACGAGGGTCAAACAGCACCAGAGTCACAAGGGGATGGTCAAATTTCCCAAGGGTCAAACGTCACGAGGGTCACCACGAGATGGTCAAATTTCACAAAGCTCATAAGGGGATGGTCAAATTCCACGAGGGGCAAATTTTCACGAGGGCCACAAGGAGACGGTCAAATGTCACGGCAGTTAACCGACACAAGGGGACGGTTAATTTTCACAAGGGTCAAACTGAGAGGGTCACAAGGGGACGATCAAATTTACGAGTCAGTACGAAAGTCACAGGGAGATCGCCAATTTTTGAACTTTCCACTGCCCGAAATGATTCCGTGAAAAATTCAATAAACTTGAATAATGAACACCATTATCCTTCCTACAAAGAGTTGGCGATTGTTCCATATTGTTCTTAAAGATTGTTAAAGCATCGTATTTCCTTGTGACTCTAGTGATCCTTTGCTCCTCTCTCCTTTGACGTTGGACCTTTGTGGGAAATGACCATTGGAACATTCAAACGTTATAACATTTCATTATTCCTTTGTGACTCTCGTTACATTTGACCCTCGTGAAATTTGACCATCCCCGTATGACTCTTGTATCGGGTCACTCTCGTGGAATTTGATCGTCTCTTTGTGATCCTCGTGCCGTTTCCATCCCGTGAAATTTGACCATCCCCGTGAGACCCTCGTGACGTTTGACACTTGTGAAATTCAACCACCCTCTTGTGACTCTTATGACGTTTGACTCTTGTGAAGTTCGACCATTCCCGTGTGACTCTCGTGCTGTTTGACTCTCGTGAAATTTGACCATTTCCATTTGTCTCGTGCCGTTTCACTTTCGTGAAATTTGACCATCCCCTTGTGATCGTCGTAAAATTTGACCATTCCCATATGACCCGCGTGTCGGTTGACTGGTGAAATTTAATCGTCTCCCTTGTGGCTTTCGTAGAGTTTAACCCTCGTGAAATTTGATCATTCCCTAGTGACTCTCATGACGTTCCACCCTCGAATGAAGAAAATAATAATTCTGTACAAAACGTAATGTGAATGACACTGAATATTCATGACTTATCTCAATTTTTCCTTGCGTAATTTAATTGACAAATTTGATGATTGAAAGTGGCGGAATCTATAGAATGGTCTGTACCAAATTGTAAACAATACTGAGATATCCTCACGTGAATGAATCTGAATGGTTAAGGTTTTTTAACGCGACATTCTTCAACTTTAATTTTTTTCTATTTGCCAATGTCATCCACAATTTTAAAAAATATCGATATTACGAGTATCGATATTTTTCAAGGCGAAACGTTGTGGTATCGATACCAAGTAATCTGCTTCGATAAGATACTGAGTATCGATATTTTTTGGGTATCGGGAAACACTACTTGACCACGAGTCAACCTTGGCTTGACCACGGGTCCACCTTGGCTTGACCATGGGTCAATCTTGGGTTGACCGTGGATCAGCCTTGGCTTGATCGCAGGACCTGTTGATTAAATCTTGATTTAACCTTGAAGAAACCTTGGTTAAACCCTGATTAAGCCGCGATTAAACTCACTAAACCTCAATTAAATGCTTTTTAGGCTATAATTTCAAAGCAAATGATTCGATTACCGCTATCTTCGAACTCGACCGATATAACATCCAAAAAAATATTTTAAGCCATAATTGAAAAGAATTCGACGATTATTTTTCCAACTCAAATATCGGGCAATATAATTGGCCCATTCGATATCACGTGGTACAGGCTACAGGGTTTTCAACTGATAATTTTTTGATAATTTTATCTGGTAGTTGCTATATAAAAAACAAAACATTATCCAGTCGAATTAACCTCTCGTCAAGCTGACAGATTGAATTCAATTGTGGTAATCGGAGGATTTTTATTCGAAATGAGTAGATTCGGAGTTCATTCCCTGAAAACCATTGATGAAAAAGTAAAGGGGAATATTCCCGTCAATACGGAGAAAACGAAGAAGACAATTTGGAATCAATTTACCAGTTTATGTGATGAGAGAAACTACACATTGACTGCTGACACACACATTGAATGCTGTTGTGTTAATTATACAATTTTCGTTTCTCAATTGTGAGTTTCGTCTCATGGTCCAATTATATTGCCCGACATTTGGATTGGAAAAATAATTCCCCGAATACCACACGAGCTTCAAACTTAATCGGGCATTTTCCTCAAGGTTCCCTGCATACAAACGAAGGAGTCAAGTTTTTCAGGAAAAATCACTCGTGCTTCGCACTCGTGATTTTTTCGCACGCGTGCTTCGCACTCGTGATTTTTTAACTTGAAAAACTTGACTCCTTCGTTTGTTTGCAACGAACCTATCGGAAACTACCCGATAATTTTGAAGCTCTTGCGGTATTATAAGTGATTATTTTTTGAATGATCGTCGAAAAACTAAATTTGAAAAAAAACTCAAATACGTACATACATACTTATATACGGACATGATCTAAAAACTGCATGATATTCGAACTCCTAAGACCAAAATTACTTATCCTGGCACAAAAATTTTCAAGTAGATTGAGAGAAAATTAAGAATAAAAAATTCTATTTTCATGAATAAAAAAATTCAACTTCCAATTCCCCAGGTGAGAGTAGATTGTGAGAGAATTGAGAATCAAAAATCCAACTCTGAATTTTCAAAAAAATTCAAAATAGTCAAGAATCAAAATTCCAAAATCAAATGTTCAATTCAGAAAAAAGTTGATTGAAATTGAAGAAATCACTAAAAATAACAAATCTAATTGTCTGTTTTAACCCGTCACTAGGCGCGCTATGAGCGATTCCCTCACAACAATTTTCACTCCATAGGAAATATACCCTAAAAGCGCAAATCTTTTGCTGAATTTTTTTTTGTGCCAAGTAACTTCTAGTTAACTCTCGTGGTGATAAAAGTCGTCTATTGATCAGGGTTGAGTAGAAAAATAATATTTTCTTCAGCACGGTCGAAATTTTCCACGTGTTACGGGTATGGGGCTCGTGCCGCAGAACGCCGAACAGCACCGCCTGTGGCGCTATTTGGCTCCATTAATACGAGAAGCCGATGAGCGATTCCCTTATCGCGCGTCTCAAGAACGGTGGTGGAACCGCGCGCCTACTGACAGGTTAAAAAAAGTGGATAGTAAAGAGATCGGTTTGCATAAGACATATTTTTGGCCTCGTCACTCCGACTCTCAACTGAATCTCAATTTTCTCTCAAACACAGGAAATTATGGAGAGTTCAACTATCAACTTGGTCCGCTAAGGATATCCCTATAATTTTCTCGAAAACCGGAGAATTTTTCTATACCATTCTCGAAAACCTACCTTGGTAATATCTTTCCCAACTCTAATTTTTCTTTATACAAAGATACCGACACGATTCTATTGGAAAATGTCCTTTAAAATTTTTTTGTATTTTGGAATATGAACAAATTTTTCGGATGTCTATTTTACCCCACTCTTGAATAATTTCCAAGTTGTGGACTTTTCCAAGAAGCAATTTTTAAAAATCGATTATTGAAAATGTTTTGAGTATTCATTTTAGTCCCGTCCATACAGATTTATCAGGTGTCCATAATGCCTAATGAATCAATTTTTTTAATTTGGAATTTTGAAAAAAAAAAATTTTTCGCCAATTTTTGAGTGTCCATTTTATTTCAGTTGTCTATATCACCACGCCCCTTCTAATTTTTTCAAAAACTGGACCATTTCCCTAGAATTTTCTCGAAAACCTAAGAATTATTAACAACTGTCTCGAAAACCCACGTTTTTTCTGGAATTTTCTAGAAAACTGAAGAATTTCTTCGAACATGCTCGGACACCCTAGAATTTCCTCGAATTTTGTTTGAAAACTCTAAATATCCTTGTAATTTTTTCAAAAACGAGAATTTTTAGGAATTTTCTCAGAAACCGGAGAATTCTCTCGAAAATCGGAAATATTTCTCGAAAACTTCATAGGAAACATGAGAAGATCAACCGGAAAAAATAAACACGAACAGAATAAGAAACAAAAACTGCGGGACCCCTTCCAAGCCCCACTTTTATATGTCACCCTGGTTTCCTGCCATTCCCGCAGTTACCGACATAGCTATGGTAGGGATAAAGCTTCTTGCTTTGACCGCAAACTGGGGGGGGGGCGTAAAATCGCCACTCGGAAAAAAAATCCCTTCATCCGGGCCTTAATGAATTTTTAATTGCGGAAAAATTGGAAAATGTTCCCGAAATAAATATGAGAAATCGGATTTATTTGGTAAAATTCAAATGTCAGAATTTCGGAATTCGTTCCGAAATTAAATATGAAATTTTTCAATTGATTAATGAATTTTTAATTGCAGAAAAATTGGAATTTATTGACGAAATAAAATACGAGGAATCGGATTTATTTTGTAACCTTTGAATGTAAGAATTTCGGAGTTCGTTTCCGAAATTAAATATGGAAATTTTTAATTGATTAATGAATTTTTAATTACGGAAAAATTGGAATTTATTCCCGAAATAAAATACGAGAAATCGTATTTTAATTGTAAAATTTAATGTCAGAATTTCGGAATTCGTTTCCGAAATTAAATATGGAATTCTTCAATTGATTAATGAATTTTTAATTGCGGAAAAATTGGAATTTGTTGCGAAAAATGTAATACGGAATTGCCGGATTTTTACTTGCGAAATAAAATGTGAAAAATCGAATTTAATCACAAATTTAATCATGGAATTTTCGGAAACGCTCGCGAAAATAGAATGTGGAAAATCATAAAAGTTAATTATGTAATTTTCGGACAATACTTGCGAAAATAAAATGTCAAAAATCGAAATTAATCACAAAATTTGATTATGTAATTTTCGGAAAACATTCGCAAAAATAAAATGTCAAAATCGGGGGTTCCGTTTCTGGATTGTACGGCACTGGTTGGATTATTTTACTGCTCTTATAATTTGAGTAAAAGCCGTCAGTTTTTCGAACAACATTATTGATAGTACACGTTATTCAGACTAAGTAACTTTTCAAGATACTTTTGACCCATTTTTTATGATTGCTGGTGCTCTGATTCTTAAGTTTTCGTGATAAAATGTGGCCGCGGAGTTAATTGGAGGTTAGCTAGCGTGTTTACCACGTGCTGGCATGAACGTCGGAGGTAGCTTGAAGGATTCGGCTTCTGTGGACGAGATTACACAGTCCTCTCCGGACTACGCTGATGTCTTCGAGAACCCCTCGTTCTTCGACCACTCCTCACCTACAGTAATTTCTCTCCAAAGTGATCTCGCCTCTAGCCCGAAAGAGGTTAAAACTCCTGTCACAACAAACATCAACCCCTGGCACAACATATTTTCACCATCGCCTGCCTGTTCCACTCCAAAGGACACGACTCCGCAGTCATCGAAAAATCCAAGAGGTAGGCCGCGCAAAGTAGTAAGCCTCGAACGCAAGGCCAGAGTATCCTCGCTTTGCTCTCTCTCTGACTTTGTCAACGAGAAAAAAAGGAAGCTCCCCAGTGTTGACCTTCCTTCTTCACCCCCTAAGAAGGGAAAAATACTGAACAGGAGTCTCAGTTCTCCCTCCGACCTATCCTTCTCTCCCTCAAGGATGACTCCTACTCAACCCACAAATCCACCTGGTCTAGTCCCTTCTACCCTCCCCTGCCATCCAGAACCCATCCCCCAGGCCGACCTCGATGACCTACTACAAAATGGGTCTGAGCGAGATATGTTGGGGACTTTGCTCTCTAAAATGAACGAGATTTGCATCACGGGTAAAGCGAGAACAGAGGCCATCGAGTCCTCATTGAGGGATGGAAACAGCATCCTCAAGCAACAACTCAACGAACTGAAAAAGATCATTGAATCCAGGGAGGACCAAATATCGAAACAAATTGCAGAGCTGTCAGGTAAAATCTCTCTCCTGGAGTCAAAATTTATTGAGTTCCGAAAGGCTCCTGTCCCGCAACAATGTGTAGAGAGGCTGGAAAAGCTCGAAAACTCTTCAGCAAATGGACCCAACGTCCTATCTCTCAAGACGGAGATCGTAGACCTGAAAAGACAGCTGAATAATCAAGATAGAACAGTCAGAGCTAGGAATATCGCAATAAGGGGTCTGAACTTGGAGGCTGTTCCCCCCCTAGCATCAGTTAAGAAATTTCTCTTGGATAATTTTGCAATAAGGAACGGAGCTACAGAGGTCACGGTGGTCGGGAATAAATCTCGTTTTGTTATTGCCAAACTAACTGACATTGATGTGAGGAATAAGGTAATGAAGGAAAAATCGAAATTGAAGGACTCCAATGTAAGCCGTGGGTTCATCGAGCCTGACCTCACCCCTCGTGACCAGGCGCTTTACAACTCCATCAGAGAGACAACAAAAGCGCTGAAAGCACAGGGTAAAAAAGTTAAGATAGGATACAGCAAGCTCCAAGTGGATGGTGTTTGGTGGACATTGGACTATAACACTGACCGCCTTGTCATTAAGATTTCATCTCCCAGCAGGCGGGCCTCCCAAACAAACTAGAAAACCAACTCCAGCTCTCGGATTCCAGCCTCTTATCCGGTTCCAAAAAACCTCTAAAGTACAGCAGCCTCGACATCACCTTCTGGAACTCTTGCGGCTCAGGTAACATTCGTCTCAATGACTACAATGTCTCTTCCCATGTATATTGCTTCTCAGAAACTATGCTCCTCCAGGAGTCCCAGGACATTATTCCACACTCCCTCCGACCTCACCTCAGCATATGGTCTCCAGCTATCAAGGACAAGTCCAGAGGTAGAGGGAGCGGAGGTCTTCTGTGCCTAATTAACAACGATTTGAATCCTGAGATCGTGGAGATCACCCGATGGTGGACACTCTTCCGTCTAAGAACGCACTCCTGGACCGCCACTCGATGAGACTTTCTCCAAACTTCCCGATGATATTCTCATCTTGGGTGGTGATGTCAATGCAACTGTTGCTGAGTTCGAGGATGATCTTTCCCCTAAGGAGGTCTAAGGTACGACCCTGTCCAAGAATCGTAAATACTTGGTTAAAGATACTGATGCTAGAGGTGAGTCCTTAATGAACTTTATGTCTGAAAATGGCTTCATACTTCTCAATGGTAGGGCTCCCTCCGAATCTCCAGCTAGATTTACGAGTTCCAAGAGCCCCTCAACATACGACATGATCTGGGTAAATCACGACAAGTCTCAGTGGGTGGAGGACATGTGGGTGTCCTCTGATCTCCTCGGTTCCAACCATCTTCCTGTTTCGGTGAAGCTTTGCATCTCCAATGGAGCTGCTGGTGACCTGGACCTTGGTCCCAAACCTCAGACACCGGCTTCTCCATCTGAATCAGCGACCGCCCGTGTGGCTTCCCTAGTCTGGCAGCCCTCCAGAGAAGAGGACTTCATTGCTGCCATTGGATCACCCCCGAGCCCTCTTGAGGCTTCCTCAATCGATTACATCGAGGCTACCTCCACCACTCTCACTGAAGCTATACGTACTGCTGCTCTCGAGTGCGGAATATCCAAGGTTATGGCAAAACTCCGACATTCTACCCCAGTGATAGGTCGGAAAAACTCCTGGTTCGATCGTGACTGTGCTCGCAAGAAAAAAGAAGTTCACAAGCTATTCAGAAATGTGTACAAACCCGTTTTCAACAAGCCTCCAGCAAATGATTTCGACTGCAACATGAAGAATTTCAAAAAACTGATATGGTCCAAGAAGGCCGCCTACGAGAAGGAATGAGCTGATCGATTCTTCAACTTGAGAAACCCGATCGCCTTCTGGTCGGCAGTGGCTTCCGTTAAAGATAGACCTGAGAGAAATGAGGGTATCAACCTGGTGAGATGGAATGAGTTTCTTCAGAATATGTATCCTCCAAGATCAGAGTATCCGTTCAGTCTGCTCGACACTACTGACTCCGATTTGGACTCTGATATCTCTATGTTGGAGCTCTCTTAAAGTATCAAGCACGCAAGACCTGGTAAAGCCCCTGGAGAAGATATGATTACCAATAGCTTCCTCAAAGCTTTGCCAGCGGATTGGATGGTGTTTATGCTGGATCTTTTCAACGTTGTGTACAGACTGGGGGTTGTGCCTAACTCGTGGACCAGCATGGTGCTCTGCATGATCCACAAGAAGGGGGATGTGTCAGATCCTCTCAATTACCGGGGGATAGCCCTGGTGAACAATATCACCAAGGTTTTTACTTCCATCCTGAATGACAGGCTCTATGCCTGGGCTGAGGCTCACCACGTTATCCCGGAAGAACAAGCCGGCTTCAGGCAGAGAAGAGGGGCCATGGACAACATCGCAGAAGTTGCTGAAGATCGGTGTCAGCACTAAAATGATCAAAGTGATGAAGAGCCTCTATGACCACTCCACTATGGCCATCAGAACATCAGAGGGCTTCACCGATCCAGTTGACGTCAGCGAGGGGGTGCTACAGGGTGAAAAACTCAGCCCTTTGCTCTTCAACCTCTTCCTCTCGGATATAGCTGACTTCTTCCGTGCCACGGGTGCCTCTGGACTTGACATTGACGAACGCTCGGAAGATGCTTTGCTGCTCTACGCGGACGATCTCATCATCCTCGCATCCAGCTCTGCTGACTTGAAGAAGAAGCTGCCGATCCTGGAAGAGTACTGTGGTCTCAATAAGCTCACTGTCAACATTTCCAAAACCAAGGTGGTCGTTTTTAGGAGAGGTGGTCCATTGCCGTCTGCTAATCATAACTTCAAACTATACGATTCTCCAGTGGAAATAGTCCAGAGCTATGTATACTTGGGCGTGAAATTTTCATCATCTGCCAAGGGACTATTGGCAACGAGAGCTGCTATCATCAAAGCCAAGCGTGCCGCTGGGGTGGTGCTCCGTCTGATACCAAGGCTCAGAGCTGACTCCTGGGAACTCATTCACAAACTCTATTCAAGTGTGGTGACTTCTACGCTGATCTACACTGCTTCCATCTGGGGGCTGAATTATTTGGACAATCTGGAGACTTCTCAACTTTACTTCTTGAAGAGACTTTTCCATCTACCGGTGAATGCACCTGGATACCTCGTCCGTCTGGAGACCGGCATTGTCCACGTAACCTATGAGATTATTAAACAGGCTCTTCGCTGGGTACTGAAAGTCCTTTACATGAGTTCTGATAGGATCCCGAAAATTTGCCTGTTTCGTCAATTCTCGCTGGCCAGAGCCAGCATCTCCAGCACTTCTGTCTCTTACAACTGGGTTCTTCAATTAAAGAGATCCCTCTCGGGTATCAACAGTGATGATCTCCGGGATAATCTCTCCCTGGTCTGGTGGGAGTCTAGAATTCCTGACATTTTGTCAGTACTCAAAGCCAAGTTGCAATTTGACGATTACCTAAGTTTTTGCTCCTCTTCATCGGTCCAACTCCCGATTTCCCGGCATCCCTTCGACAATTTTGATATATTCTTTCCAGAGAGATGTCCCATCAAATTCATCAGAACTAAAATACAGATCAGATTGGCTACTGTTTACACTAGAAGAATCCTAATCGACAAGGTATTATAAGATTTTGACGCTAACCAAATCTGCACTCTCTGCCACCTGAACTCCCTGGAGAACCTTTACCACATCCTGTTTTCCTACCCCATCTACCTCCCTCTCAGGCTTCACTTCCTTCCATCACACATAACAGGTACAGACTTATTAACTGTTTCTTGCATTTCTGCGTTTCTTAATGATAACGATTTTGTAACCAATAGGAACCTGTTTTGTTTTGCTAAGAGCTGCTTCCAACTTAGATCGTCACTGCTGAATGAGTAACCTGTCGTCGCCACTGCTGTACTTTTGTACTTTTTTACTGCACTTTTTTATTCTGCTTTCCTTTTAATTAATTTTCTTTTTTCTATTTACCTTCCATTCACGAGGCACTTCTGATACCCTTAGATTTACTTCACCATATTATAATGTTGTTCGTACTTATGATTTACTTATGTTATACTTATGGTCCCCCCTGTAATAATGGTACCATGTATCAATGTACAGTATGAATAAATAATAAAAATAAAATGTCAAAATCGAATTCAATCACAAAATTTGATTATGTAATTTTCGGAAAACACTCGCGAAAATAAAATGTCAAAATCGAATTTAATCACAAAATTTAATTATGTAATTTTTGGAAAATACTCGCGAATGTCAAAAATGGAAATTAATCACAAAATTTGATTATGTAATTTTCGGAAAACACTCGTGAAAATGAAATGTAAAAATCGAATTTAATCACAAAATTTGATGTGTAATTTTCGGAAACCCTCGCGATTATAACATTTGAAAATTTGGGTTTTACCTTTCCTTAATGTTGGATTTAGCTATCCCTTGGATTTTTTTTGACTTATTCCCTTTTGTTCCCTTGTTGTTTTAGTTATCCTTTGGATTTTTCCACTTATTCCTTTTCTTGTTGTTTTTAGCTATCCTTTAGATTTTTCCACTTATTCCTTTTTAGACTTTGGATTAGTTTCTTTCCGGGGCGGAATCACGATACGACTGACTAACTGATTGACTGACTGCATGGGCGATGCCCTTTTTGCGTCGTCGATTATTAATTCGTGTATGTAAATACATACACGAATTTTTAATTGTATGCGGGTGGGGAATAAGGTGTGGATGAGTGCTGAGTGCACTCTTTAGAGAGAGGGGGTAGGTAGACCGAGGAGACACGCGTTTTATTAGGGGAGGGGGAAAATTGGCGTAGCCAACGTGGTCGCGTTCCGCGGTAAGAGGGGCGCGGAGAAGAGGGAATAGGGGAACAAGAGCGCGTGAACGTTTTGTGGCGCGAGGAGCGCGGGGAGGAGGGAAAAATAAAGATGCGTAGTTAGGTGTGTAGAGTGTGGTGAGGGGAGGGAAGCATTGGACAATGTTGGGACTGTTACGAGGTGGATTGCCTCGCAACAGCAATCCGAAACCAGGGCGATAAACCCTCGGCAACACGGATTCATACCACCCGTGTGGTATGAATCACGATCGTTCTCGAATCATAAATTTTTCCATCGTCTTACCGGATGTAAGGCGATCGGTTTAATATACCATTGGAATCGTATGATTCCATTGGTATTTAAATATGATATTTTTTAATTTCTGAAATTATTATCATTTCCACAAGTTGAAATTAATAATAATTTTCGTACGTCGTTATGATGTGACACCCTAATGATTAAACGATTATTAAGGGTTGAAGACTCTTAACGATCGTTGCTGAAAATTATCAGAACTAATTACATTGTTCTTATATAAAATTATGTATGTGTTTAAATGATAATTCCTTATTGTCTCTCCCTAATTATTATTTTTTTTCATATGAAATTGCTGTCAAAAAAAATTCTAAATTTTTGGATTTCTGATTAATCTATTATCTGTTTTTGTAGATCAACGATTCTTTTTGATAATAATAAAATTTTGGAGAAATAGGAAATGTTAATGTACGTAGAATTGAGTACGGGTGGGTATTGAAGCCCACGTCTTCTTGTTCTTTAACTGAGTTGCTCTACCATTGAGCTACCGAGATAAAAAAAACCGGGTGGATATTGAAGTTCACATCTTCTCATTTTCTGAACAAGGGCTTTTCCTGTAAGCTACCGAAGTATCCCTATACAATAACATTTTTATTTCTCATTTTTCATCGTTCAAAAAAATTTTTATTAGTATTGTTAATAAAAGCAATGTTCGAGTCTAAAATACGTCCAACATGATTTTCATCGATTCGGAATAAGAACAATATTCAGTTAATCAAGAGATCTTTTCTTCCTTTATTTCTAAATAGAATACTTATTCACTAACAAATTCAATTATAATGGAAGTCTTTCTACGCCTTATACTAATTCAAACTGAGTTGAATTTGGAGTGAGACTTTCCGTGGTTCCCGGTAGCTTAGTCGGTAAGAGTGCCCGGCGCGTAACTGGGAGACCCGGGTTCGAATCCCGGCTGGGCGAATCGGAATTTTTTCTCTCTAAATTTCTATTCTATTTGAATTTTTTTTTTTTTATTAATAAATATATATCCACTCGATATGGATTGCATTTCAATTCTAAGATTTTCCTTAGATTACTTTCAATAATATTTTATGCGAATGTGTGGCTGAAGTCTTTATATGCTTTATAATACTTCAGAAATTGTTATCATTATTTGGTAACATCTTTCAACAATGAACCTTGCATTCCATTAACAAAGATATATACTTTATTAAATTCTCAAAAAAAAGCAGCAATGAGAAAAAAATATATCACGTATCTTAATCATTTACAGGGGTAAGATTTCATAATTCCAACGATCCGTGAATCCTCTTATAATAGGAATGAGATTCTTTGATTTTGGAATTCACGAATTCATCTAATTAACGCAGATACTAGGAATGATTTTTCGATTATTGACTATCATTCTATTGTTGTATCGCTTAATTCGGTATCAGGCGTTAGCAAACGATATCTATTTTGCAGTCTGTCAAGGAGTTCTTTAGCGGTATTGAAATAAGGTTCCTCTAAAGATTCCCCAATCCCAGCGGTTCGATAATGTAAGATGGAAACATAAAATCCATACCTTCCCTCAGCTTTATAGAGTAATTCAAATTCGGGTTCTCCTATCCCTTGATTTTCACAGATTGAAAACAAATTTCGAATTATTGGGTCATCAAAAATTTTGGGAATAGTTACTAATCGTCCCATCAGTTTAAGTAACAAAGCTTTAGCTGCCCTTGTTTTGGCTTCAAACCCAAGCAATCCTATTCCCGCTCCGAATGCCAACGATTTTTCTCCCCTCAAAATTATCATACTAAAATGATATAAACTTCTTTTTGGGCCTGTCAATTTAGTTGGAACATAATGGAGATGGTCATTCCAAAATTTTGCAAATGTTTTAAGCAAGGTGATAGGGGGTTGCTTGGTCAACAATTTTAAAAGCCTTAAATCAGCCAGAAGACTCTGCAGATCCTCTCTTCCAGACATCTGTGGAGATTTATTGAACTTTAGGATTGTTATTTTTTTTATTCATAATTTTTTTTTTATTTACGAATTATTAATTTAGATATTTTCGAGTGTTAAATGTCATTTATTGAGAGTTGATGATCTCGATCATCCCGTTTTGATATAATTCAACAGGATTATCATTGACAGATTTTATGCATTTTGGACAATTTTGTGCATTTTGGACTTGCATCACTCGTACCCCACAGATACTACATTTTAATTATATAATTTTTAAGCTTAAGATATGAAGGAGAGGAGGACTTCTGTTAGCATGTTTACTACAGCGAGTCTCTTCATGAATATAATGAAAGAGCCCAACAGTCGGTTGATAGCATCTAATTCTGGCTTTTGACTCATCAGAATTCATGAAATCATTGGAGATTTCATTCAGATGCGACTGATTTGTTTCTTCGTCTGATGAGACATCGAATTTCCTTTTTCTCTCAATTTTTTTTTTTAGTCTGTAAAAATTGGAATACCAATATTGGGATTTTTTGTTTTTTTTTTGGTTGTGTTTTTTTTCTTTATTTAGCGATAATGACTGACTTTCCTTGTTCGATCAGATCGCGAAAATTAACCCAAATGAATTTACATTCTTCACAACTAAGAGCTCTTTTGCCAACAAGTATCCCTTTATCGCAAAACCAGTATTCGAGAGAAGGAGCTGAATCATAATGAATCATAATTAAGGCCGGAGACTTCATTTACGAAAACGGCTATTATCAGAAGTTTCCTCCAAATAGGTGATTGAAGTGAGCGACAAGTAGGGTTGGGAAGAAATTGAAACATTGATGTTCGAATTTGTCATAATTCATTGATTGGAGGGTTATTTTGTTGACGGAGTGAGGAAAAGCGTTTGAACGTGAATTGGGTGTTTTGAAGAGGGTCCATGGGAGATCTCGGTGATTTCTTAGGGTTAACTTACAAGGAGAGCTATCGGNGAATTTGCCATAATTCATTGATTGGAGGGTTATTTTGTTGACGGAGTGAGGAAAAGCGTTTGAACGTGAATTGGGTGTTTTGAAGAGGGTCCATGGGAGATCTCGGTGATTTCTTAGGGTTAACTTACAAGGAGAGCTATCGGGTTCTTTCAAAAGGGGATTAATGGAGGCCATGGTCGAGGGAAGATCTTGGGGGTCAGTTCCCAGGACAGCCCTCAGGGTCTTTTAAGGGAGGGAGTGGAGCTCGCGGGGTATTTCTAAGGGCGAAGGAGAGAGGGGGGGTGATTAATGGGGGCTATGGTCAAGGGGAGATCGTGGAGGTTCTTTGGGGATAACTCGGCAGTGCAGTTCTCTGGATCTTTAGA
This sequence comes from Diachasma alloeum, assembly GCF_001412515.2. Taxonomy (NCBI): domain Eukaryota; kingdom Metazoa; phylum Arthropoda; class Insecta; order Hymenoptera; family Braconidae; genus Diachasma; species Diachasma alloeum. Next base: position 117,274 of record NW_021680801.1, on the reverse strand, counting down.
GGGGGCGGGGAGGGGGGGGGG
>NW_021680801.1:116964-117152 GCF_001412515.2 Diachasma alloeum | reverse complement strand
GGGGGGTCGATGGGGATAAGGTCAAGAGGAGATCTTTGAGGTTTTTTGGGGATAACTTTCCAGGGAAGCTCTCAGGTTTTTTCAAGCCATTGAACAACCTCACAGTATCCCACTCTTCGGAATTTGGTGGTAGTATGCGTGCGCAGCTGAGCATTTCTTATGGCGCACTGATACGTTGAGGGGCTCCC
>NW_021680801.1:116341-116682 GCF_001412515.2 Diachasma alloeum | reverse complement strand
ACTTACATTGTTCAATGGGTTAAGAGGGGGGGGGGTCAATGGGGGGCCTGGTCAAAGGTAACATTCCAGGGCAGCTCTGAGGGTGTTTTAAGCGGGGGGAGGGGGACAATGTAGGCTGTGGTCCAGTGGGATCTTGGGGGTTTTCTGGGGGTATCTTTTCAAGGGAGTTCTCAGGGTTTTTCTAGGGGGGGGATTAGTGGGAGGTATTAATGGGAGGATTAATGGGAGGTATGGTCAAGGGGAGATCTTGGGGATTTTTTGGGAGTATCTTTACAGAGAAACTCTCAGGGTTTTCCGAGGGGCGGGCATGTTAATGAGGGGCATGGTCAAGGGGAAATCTC
>NW_021680801.1:90532-116258 GCF_001412515.2 Diachasma alloeum | reverse complement strand
GGCTGTGGTCAAGTGGGATCTCGGGGGTTTTCTGGGGGTATCTTTCCAAGGGAGTTCTCAGGGTTTTTCTAGGGTGGGGATCAATGGGAGGTATTAATGGGGGGATTAATGGGAGGTATGGTCAAGGGGAGATCTCGGGGATTTTTTGGGAGTATCTTTACAGAGAAGCTCTCAGGGTTTTCCGAGGGGCGGGCATGTTAATGAGGGGCATGGTCAAGGGGAGATCTCGGGGATTTTTTGGGAGTATCTTTACAGAGAAGCTCTCAGGGTTTTCCGAGGGGCGGGCATGTTAATGAGGGGCATGGTCAAGGGGAGATCTCGGGGATTTTTTGGGAGTATCTTTACAGAGAAGCTCTCAGGGTTTTCCGAGGGGCGGGCATGTTAATGAGGGGCATGGTCAAGGGGAGATCTCGGGGATTTTTTGGGAGTATCTTTACAGAGAAGCTCTCAGGGTTTTCCGAGGGGCGGGCATGTTAATGAGGGGCATGGTCAAGGGGAGATCTCGAGATTTTTTTGAGATCTCTTGACCACACCGATATTGACCCCTGGAAGTAACCTCAAAGAACCCCTCGGGATTTCCCCTTCATCATACACTCCTTGGCAAATCCTAGAAAGATCCAGAGAGCTATCCCCAAAAGTAATCTTCAAAATCACCCGAGATCTGCCCTTGACGATCCCCTTCATTAATCCACTCAAAAAAGACCCTCAGAGCTCCCCTGAAAAGTCAACCCCAAAAAAACTTCCGAGATCTCCCCTCGAGTATACCTTTCATCAATACCCCCTCGAAAGGCCCTGAAAGTTCCTCTTGACCATATCCCCCATTGACTCCCTTCCCTAGAAAGATCCTGGGAGCTGCTCTAGAGCTGTCCTGGAGANTACTCCCCAAAAACCTCCCGAGATCTCTCCTCATCCATATCCTCTATTGACCCCCCCCCCTCCATTAAAAGACCCTGACGGCTGTCCTGGGAACTGACCCCCAACGTCTCCCCTCGACCATGGCCTTCATTAATCCCCTGTTGAAAGAACCCGATAGCTCCCCTGGTAAGTTACCCGTAAGAAATTGCCGAGATCTCCCATTGACCCTCTTCAAAACACCCAATTCACGTTCAAACGCTTTTCCTCACTCTGTCAACAAAATAACCCTCCAATCAATGAATTATGGCAACTCCAACATCAATGTTTCAATTTCTTCCCAACCCTACTTGTCGCTCACTTCAATCACCTATTTGGAGCCAACTTCTGATAATAGCCGTTTTCGTAAATGAAGTCTNCCTTGTCCTTATCCCCATCGACCCCCCCCCTGGAAAGACCTTGAGAGCTCATGCGGAAAGATACCCTTCAAACCCCACCCCGGAGATCTCCCCACGATCNACGAGGATGATAAAAGATCACGCTTTCGTCAGGGCTCATAGTGAGACAAGATGCATTGATATTGCTTTGATAGAATTTTGTATTTCTACCCGGTATTCTAGTGTATGGAATACCAAATGCAATATCTTTTGCTTCATCTTCTCGCATTTGTTTTAAAGCTTCTTCACTGATTTTCATTATAATTTCAAATTATTTTTGAAGACTTGCGGCCAATTGGAGTTATCTATATACCGGAAAAGAGAAAGAACGAAACGATTTTACTGATTGTTTTNCATCCCCTCCATTGACTCGCCACTCCCTGAAATGACCCGGAGAGCTGCCCCCAAAAAACCTCGATATCTCCCCTTACCGTACCCACTACTGACCCCCACTTCCCCTAGAAAGATCCTGCGAGATGCCCTGGGAAGCTATCCNTCTGTTTGGATAGAAATTTCACTCGTGGAAACGGGTGATTCAAGTGAATTGAATACTATTTGAGAGTTTGTGGTTTGCCCTCTCAACGTTTCCATATCAGAGTTTTGTGATATTTGGGGTATCGGCACATTCGATTGATCAGTTGTGGAATCAATCGAACGATCAATTGCATAAGTAATACGTTGGCGATTTGGAGGAGTAGTGGGCTGAAGAATTATTGGGACATCGGTTTGATTAGTCAAGGAGTTGTCTGAAGATTTGATTTGTGGGACCTCTGATGTATAATTTTCGGACTGTCCAAGTTGTTTAAGACCAATTTCCACATCAGGCTGACTTTGTTTTTGATTTTCTCTTCTACCTGCGAGGCATAGTAAGAGAGCAGTCAGTGAGTCCCACACAGACCCAACCAAGACTATTGAACAATCATAAGCTCCGTGAAGAGCATACCCATGAATCAGAGTATCGATTATCAATTGAATGAGTCTGATAATCATGATGATGCCAATAACTCCAGCACTGGCAGTACCAAAGGTGACAAATTTACCCCAAGTTTGTTCCCAGGCTGATTCAGCTATTTTCTTTAGCGCTTTGGTCTACAACATTTTCACCACTCGCTCCTCTCACAAATTTATTGACGATAATTTTCTCATCCATTTTGAAAAGAACATGTTCACGAAAGTTGTCAGTCTTTCCTGAGAATAAATTCCACTAGTGGCCAATGAAATTGGAGAAGTATAATTCCATGTGATATTGGTTGTGGGATTTATTTGGTGAGGTGGCATAGCCTCAATCAAAGAAGGACTTGATTTATACCAATTGTTGCCAAGATAGAAATATGGCGGAACCAGTGTTTCACAAGGAACTTGGACGCCCTTGTTAATCAGAATATGGGTTTTTGGGGTTAAGAAAAAGCTTTCATTGTTCCTTGACACCGCAAGATGATGGAAACCGGCAACTACCGACATATAACCTGGACCTTTCATTAATTTGTGTGCGAATTCATCAGGAGCGAGGATAGCCAAGATCAATGAATTTTGGATAGTCTCACGTTCGACTTCGCATTTTTGCATTAGAATGTCTCGATATAAATTTTTCATTTGCATTTTAATATGTTTGTCCAAATAGACGAATTTTGAGTTTACATATGTTATTGTGTCCAAGTTAATTGTTGATATTTCTCGATTAATGACTAACTTATCTGGGCTATTTTCTATTATAAACAATTCTGGATGTTCATTTCTGATTATTCTATATCTACAAACGTGGTTATATCCCGTGGCTTTAAGAGCAAAAGGATATTAATTCGCTTCTAATGCATAAATCGTCTGAATGTGACCATTAGCGTCACCTTCAGTTTTGTTAATTTGTCCATTAAACAGGACGCCATACTTGTTGAAATTACAATCATTGGAAGGTATATAATCCCAAAAAGTATTTCCTCCATCATGATCATTGCACATCAAGTCCGTTAATGTACATGTTTCCTGTGATCTGAGATAAATTTCGTCTGATTTTAAATTGAATTTTGCACTGTATTCTTGTAAGGTGATCTCAATATAACCTGTAACAACTACATTATTCCATGTTTCGAATGGGTCCGAATATTTGGCAGGATCACATCTACCATTTGTTTCAACAATTCCAGCAAAAGTCATTGGTCTAACAGTTGTTCCATTTATTATTAATCCTCTTATCAAAGTTCCCCCACGTATCAATTCTTGTTTCCTGTGCAAGTCTATGCAACTTTCCAGAGAAATTTCACGAATGTATTGCATGTTGCCTCCGTCTACTACTGGAGCATGTGAATGCATTCCACAATGAGTAATCATACGGTAAATTTAGATTTTACACTGAATGACTCTAGTTTCATGATAATCCATAAGTTGAATTAATTGAACAAAAGTTTGATTAACGCAAATGTTATCATTTTAAATATTGCACTTCCCCACATCAAGGAGTGATATGGAGGTGATGCTAGCAGTTGGCGTTCCACAATCATATCCGATCAATGCTTGTGCTTTGTCTAATAGCCAGATGACGACCAAGATCGTCAGCTTCATTTCTGAAAGAATTACAATATTTCCTCATTTTAAATTTCTCTCTAATCTTCTTCTTGTGAACCCTCTTCTATTTGCTCTTCTCTATAAGCTTCAGCTTTCCATTTCCCCTTGTAGACGTCTTTAATAGAGTTGATGAATGAGATGCGCAGACGATTAGAATGAACGATTTGAGTCTGCTTACTATTTGACTGAATCTTTACTTCCCCTTTTGGAAATAATTCAAGAACTTTATGGGGTCCAGTATAATGATTTTTGTTTTCCTGATTTTTCCTCCCCTTAACAACAATACGAAATCTCCGACCTTGAAATTCTGTGGATTTATGTGTTTGTCGTAATAAAATTTGGATTTGTTTTCAGCCGATACCAAATTGTCATAAGCCAATTGTCTGCTGCCATGTAATCTGGCAACTAATTCAACTAAATAGTTGTGATAAGTAGGCAATTGGTCGCACTCATGAATGGGTTCACTCGAGGGCAACCTCGCAAGCTTACCAAATACTATCTTGTATAGTGTGTGTTTAGTACCTTTGTGTACGCTTGTGTTGTAAGAGAATGTGGCTAATTCTAACCATTCATCCCAATCATCACCTGATTCAGTGTATTTTTTCAAATATTCACTTAATGTATGATGAGATATTTCAAGGGAACCATTGGATTGTGGATGATAAGCAGATGTGGTGTACTTTTTGATTTTGAATCGAGTAGCTACACGCTACATCATTCCACTCTTGAAATTGGTTCCTTGATCAGTGATTATGGTTCTGGGAGACCCGAAAGACAAATGAATTTCTTAACAAAAGCATCCGCCACTGTGGTCGCCAAAGTATCTGGAAGAGGAATTGCGATTAAAAATTTAGATAAGAGATCTTTTATAGTTAAAATCCATACATTTCCATTTTTCGTTAATTGTTTTGCACCGACGAGATCCATTGCGATTTTATCAAATACTGTACCCGGTGTATCAGTAATGACCATTGACTGCCTTGCCTTGATGAGCTGTAATTTCTTCAGCTGACATTCTAAACATTGTTGGATGCGACGCTGTACATCTTCTTTTAAATTTTCCCAAGAATAATTTTGTTTGATTCGATTATGTGTTTTGGAAACCCCGTTATTTCCACCCAATGGAGCTTTATGCATTTCATAAAATACAAGATCTCTCTTCTCATAAGGGACATATTTGATAGTCCCAAAGCAAATAAGAATTTTTACGTTTGAATTTTCGAATGCACTTCTTAATTGAGTCAAAATGAAATCCCAATCGTTATTAATTACCCGTGTACTATACGCAATACTGATCATTTCAATTTTCGATTCTTCGGCTAACTTCCTCAACTCAATTGTGACGGTCGTCACAAAAATTTATATAAGGAAATTTGCAAATAGAAATTAAAAAAAAAGAGAGAGAAATCGGTAAAAGGAAAAAATTTGCAAAAGGGGATTTATTGAGAGAAGAATTCAAGTTACCGCCGCGAGATAAAAAGCGGCGGTCGGTAAAATCGCGAAATAGTAAAACTACTGAAACGCCGATAGGGGCGCGAACTATCCGTGTTTCGCCGCGCAATCACGCTGATTGGTGGGAGTCGCGGCCAATCGGGAGAGAGTCGAGAGTAGTAGAGTGGGAGAAGAGGCCAAGAGCAGCGCGAAGCATATAAAAGGAGCTGCAGAGCAGCGAAAAATCAGTCTCTCGCTCAGACTCAGGTAACTAGAGGGGTTCCCTAGTAAGCAACCTAAAGCGGCCTAAACCGGAGGAGTATCCCCGGTAGAAGCCAAGCCCGAACCTACATCAGAAGGGTATCCCTGGTGGCAGTTCCGATACGAGGTCTAGTTCGGAGCGGTATCCCCGGACGAAACCATCCCCAGAGAGAATTAAAAGGGAGAATCTCCGTCGAAACCAGAGGGGTATCCCTTGCAGAGACGCGAATTCCCCAATAGAAGGTGGAAGCCGGAGGGGTATCCCCGGCGGAAACTAATCAGACCGAAGAAGCAAAAGATTGTTAGAAGGGCGAATCTCCGTTTAAACCAGAGGGGTATCCCTTGCAGAGACGCGAATTCCCCAATAGAAGGTGGAAGCCGGAGGGGTATCCCCGGCGGAAACTAATCAGACCGAAGAAGCAAAAGATTGTTAGAAGGGCGAATCTCCGTTTAAACCAGAGGGGTATCCCTGGTGAAGACGTGAATTCCCCAATAGAAGGTGGAAGCCGGAGGGGTATCCCCGGCGGAAACTAATCAGACCGAAGAAGCAAAAGATTGTTAGAAGGGCGAATCTCCGTTTAAACCAGAGGGGTATCCCTGGTGAAGACGTGAATTCCCCAATAGAAGGTGGAAGCCGGAGGGGTATCCCCGGCGGAAACTAATCAGACCGAAGAAGCAAAAGATTGTTAGAAGGGCGAATCTCCGTTTAAACCAGAGGGGTATCCCTGGTGAAGACGTGAATTCCCCAATAGAAGGTGGAAGCCGGAGGGGTATCCCCGGTGGAAACCATTAGGGAAGGACATTGGTCTAGAGGGTGGGAAAGTCAAATTTCCTTTAGAAGGCTGAAACTGGAGGGGTATCCCCGGCGGAAGCCAAGTCCGAGCCTACACTAGAGGGGTATCCCTAATGGAAGCTCCTTAGAAGGTCTATACTGGAGGGGTATCCCCGGCGGAAGCCAAGTCCGAGCCTACACTAGAGGGGTATCCCTAATGGAAGCTCCTTAGAAGGTCTATACTGGAGGGGTATCCCCAGTAGAAACCTAATAATCCCACTTAAGCCAGGGAGGAATCAGTTAAGTTAATTCCATGCAAAAAAGCATTTAGATTTGAGGAAATGTCGCAGAGAAATTAGTCATTTCCGATTAAAAAGAATAAATACTCATTGTAAAAACAAAGAAAACTAAAAGTAAATAACAAAAGAAAGAATAGGAGAGAATTGATCTTAGAATGCCCTAGAGAAATTGATTAGACAGAGAGTACTAATTAAAGAGCACTGAATGGTTAGGTCATCAGTCCCGAAATACTTTGTGGCCGATGATGAAGCACCATGTAAAAAGATGAATGAGTACTGAGGCCAATTAAAATAAGTCTAATTTAAGTCATACCCCAGAAAGCATAAGGGAAATAATTCTTTCCCAGCCGAATCACGGCAAATTAATTACCTATAATTAAGAAAGTACACAACCACTACAAAAGTCACGTAACAATTGCATCTCTCCGTTCTTCATCTGATTCGGTTGTTAGCATTAGGCAGTTATGAAAAAATTAGGGTTAAGACAAGTACACTTGAAAGCAATAATAGGGCAAGTCTCATTATTCTCTTCCATACAGGCATTTTGAGGTGGCTCAATAAGGCACAGCAGGGCGCATCTCTGAGTTTGGACTTCTCTCAATCTAATTCTTTAGGATAGTCAATGGGATATTATAGTTTAACCTTTCTCTCTCATTTCGTAGTTAAGACTCACTCAGAACACGAGCATTAGCTTTGTTAGCATTTAGGGAATAAGAAATGAGGAAAAAAAATTCGCGAAAACTCGCAGTTTATAATTACACCAAACGGTCTGGTAGTGTGTTGCCGGATCTTGATAATTTGTCTAGTCGCATAATCATTGGTATTGATACATGGTATTATTTGATAAGTTCAATGGAAAGAAGCATGCATAAATATTATTGAAACAGAAAAAAAAACAATTTGTCAGAAACTCGCAGTTTATAAGTTTGCTTTATGTTAAATTTTCATTTTTGCATTTTTGAATAAACGTTCTTTGGGTTTGAAACAATTAAAAAACCCAAACCCGGGTTCTTTGGGTATTTTTTTGTCCGTGTAAGTTTTGTATTTGTGCCAGTACCCCTCACTTATTCGAACCCTGGTAACTCATGAGCTAAGAAGCATATCTCCGAGGATATTCCGAATTCATTTCGCTCTAGTACTGGTTGAATAAAATTTGGACTAAAGAATTCCAAAGCAGTTCATTACACAATTAAGGATCGACCAATCGCATTGGAGACACGAGATAGAGATTCTTCGGTATATTTTTGTAATGATAAGGCGAAATGGTAATGACTATTGATCTTCTTTCTTTGAATTTCCCCCTCGATTAGTTCTTGAAATGTCGGTAATTTACCCACTTCTTTCAATTTCCTACTTCCTTCATCACAAGGTTCATTATCTATTATCACGAAATAAGCCAGATTGTCTTTCCTCGAATAGAAAAGGTCCTTGATCTTTTTAATGTTAGGAAATTTCTGAATTTCATTTTTCAATACTTCGGATTCAGATGACTCTTCTTCAGATGGATGACAGTTGGATGATTCTTTCTTTGTGGTTTCAAAATTCCCTCGCGTTTGATAATGAATAGTAACAATTGATTCGTCTTCAGAGATTATTTCATTTGGATAATTATTTCCATCATTTCCTTTTTCTTTTGTATTTTTTCACAATCATTTTCTTGATCACTTCCATCACTATTTACTTCCTTATAATTTATGGTCTGCGTTCCAGGACGTCCTCGTCATGGTCGCAATACCATTCCTGTAATTCTTGTATCAATAATTTCTTGCTCCGGAAACTGAAACAGTATCTCTCTTTTCATTTTTCTTTTCCTCTTTGTTGACATCGGTTTCCAGAATTCCTATGGGATTTTTCCTAGGTCTATCCCATCCACGTTTTGGTAATTCTTTCGATTGATTTTCTGTATTTAATTCGTTTATCTTCCCTGATTCTGTATCAATAATCTCTTGCTCTGGAGACTTTGATGCAGTGATTTCCTCTTGTTCTCAATCAATAATCTTTTGCTCTGGAGACTTTGAAGCAGTAAATTTCTCTTGTTCTGATTCAATAATCTCTTGCTCTTGAGACTTTGATGCAGTAATTTTCTCTTGTTCTGAATCAATAATCTCTTGCTCTGTAGACTTTGAAACAGTAAATTTCTCTTGTTCTGAATCGATAATCTCTTGCTCTGGAGATTTTGATACAGTAAATTTCCCATTTATCTTGTCATCATTTGACTCATTCCTCTTGTTTTCATTTCCGATCAATTTATTAAATGACCCATTTATACGTGCGTTTAGTTCATTATTTACATCTTCCACGTCTTGGATGAATCATCAATTATTTCATTTTCATCATCATTTATCTGACTATCATTCATTTGCTCATTAATTGATTCATTTTCATTCTTGATATTTTTCGCTCCATTTTTATTACCGATTATTTTACTCGATTTTCCTTTCCTTTTCCTTTTTTCGTAACCTTTTCTTCCACCCTTTGATCTTTTATTCTGTCATTATCATCATCGTCATTATCATCTCCCTTTGTGAACATTACCATTTTAGTCTTACGAAGTGTATTCACGCGTTTCTTATAACCGAAGCCGAGACGATCTTCTCGTGGTTTAAGTTCCCAAAGAGCTCTCAATCCATCGTGATTTTTGAGCGCTTGTAATTCCCTTTCTTTTTTTGATGTATCGTTACCAGATCGCGTGATTACTTTCACTTCTTCTACTTCCCGCACAGGGTTCCTTGATAAAGCATCTGCGTTTGAATTAATTTTACCGGGTTTATAGAGTACTTCGAAGTCATATACACCCAAGGCTAATCGCCATTTCATCACTCGATTATTAACTCCGTTGGCAGTCTTGAGCCAAACAAGAGGTTTATGATCTGTTAACAAAATAAATTTTGTTCCATAAATATAAGTCCAGGAAGTTTCAAAACTGTGCATAATCGCTAATGCTTCCTTTTCATAAGTTTCATATCTAAGTTCTGGTCCTCTAAGAACTCGTGAAGTATAAGCAATGGGCAAGTCCTTTCCAATTTCTCCTTGAGAAAGAACTCCCTCTATTGCTTCCTTAGAGGCACCTGTCGTAATGAGGAATATTTCATTAAATTTAGAATATTGCAATATCGGTGCTGTTATTAATTTAATTTTCAACTCTTGAAAAGCTTTTTCTGCTTTCGGATTCCGTTCAAATTTTACGTCGTTTTGTAGCAATCGTGTTAAAGGCTTGGCAACTTCTCCATAGCCTTGGATGAATTTCCGATAATAACCTGACAATCCCAAAAATTCTCTGATTTTCGGCTGATTATCCGGAGTGGGAAATTTCTCTACGTCTTCGATTTTCTTTGGATTAGGTCGAAATCCGTCTTTTCATATAATGTTTCCTGAATACGCAACTTCACGTTTTAGGAATTCGCACATATACGGTTGTAATTTTTAATTCGCTTCGCGTAATCTTTCTGCCAACAATTCATATTTCCTTGTGTGTTCTTCCAAATTTTCAGCATAGATTACTATATCGTCTAGATAGACAAATAGCTCCACTCCTTGTAATCCAGTCAAAACAGTATCCATAATTCTTTGAAAGGTCGCTGGTGCATTCTTCAACCCCATTGGCATTCGTTCGAATTAATAATGTCCAAAATGTGTTGTGAAAGCTGTCTTATGTCTATCTCGAGGATCCATCTTGATTTGATAGAATCCCTGAGCTAGATCAAACACAGAAAAATAAGTGGCACCGCCGAGTTGATTTAAAATTTCTTCGATATTAGGTAACGGATAAGCATCTGCAACGGTGAATTCATTCAATGCGCGAAAGTCTATCACAAGACGCTATCTTTTGTTACCATGAGAATCAGATTTCTTTGGGACTATCCAGACTGGACTACAATACGGTAATTTTGAAGGATGCACGGGACCCTTTTTTCGCAGTTCCCCAACCTGAACATCTATTTCTTCACTCAATGACATTGGTTGTCTACATTGTTTTGTATGGATTGGATGAGGATTAGTAGTAATTATTCTATGAGGATGCTGATCAGTTGCAGAAATGGGTTCATCAGGCAACTGATAAATATCTGATGTTTTCAACAATAGATCCTTAATGTAAGCTGATTGTTCCTTGTTCAGGTGATCCAATCTCAAAAGTTCCTTTAAATTTTCGTACCTCTCATGTTTATTCGTTATAACAGTTGACTTTTCATTTGACTCTTCATTTTCCGGGAAGTCTAAGGTCCAATCCGTACCATCTTCATTATTAATTACGGAAACATCCTTGAATTTAGTGTTAATTTTTAAAACTGTTTCTTTTATTCGATCATTTTCCTCTTCAGATGTTAATGTTTTGAAATTAGTATCATCGCATGTCTCTTTATCTTTAGAAAAATACTGTTCATATCCTTTTTGCAATAAGCTTGATTTTGGTTTGAATTCTTCCTTAAGAATTGGATCACTTGATACTTCATCAAATCCCATTAATTCAATTTCCGCTACAGTAAGTTTGATAGCGCGAGTCGTTGTTGAAAAAATTGAAAACTCTAATGTAGGCCTTTCCCCCATGATTAGTCACTAGACAATTTCCAGCGAAAACATTTTCAGCGATGTTGATTTTGGGAATGCATCCCTCCTTTACTTCCGAATTTAATAATTATATAATAAATTTTTACAATACTTTACTGAGCAATGATGCGCAAGTATCAACACTGTTTCATCAGATACATCCCCTTTGCATGTGAATGAATATGATTCGTCATCAATTGTTATTACTCTTTTATCGTAATCAAAGATGACTCGATTTTCAATGAAAAATTGCTTTGCCAAAATGCCTGATGCTTCAATGGGAAAATCATTTGCAACAATCCAAAATTTAACTTCTTTTGCAAATAATAATAAAGTTATTTCCGCCTTTATTGGTTCCGGTTGATCATTTATTCCCATTAAATCAATTTTAACATTCGTATCTATTTCCACACCATTTGGTACAAATCTTTACTTTATCAAATTTGGATTACAATATGTATCCAACAAAACAGTGATAATTTCCTACGGATCACTTGTACTCAATCCCAGATGAAGAGTGGGATTGGCGCTATTTTGATTTAACCGTACGATCTCTATTCGGTGAGATTCGTCTCTGTTATCACATGTACTGGACGCGTCTGAGTCTGCGGCTTCCCCTGCGCGCCCGAACAAGAGAATATTGGCACGTTTCCCGCGGCGGCCTGATTCTCATCCTTCTGACGTTTGTAACAGACCTTCGCGTTATGCCCTGTCTTGTGACAATATTCGCAAATCTTAGGAATGTAACAACAATTCCTAGAAATCTGACCTGGCATTGAACAGTTGTTACAAATGATCGGTGTTTGATTGACTTGATTTTGATTCATTGGTTTCGCATAATTATTTCCCTGATCTGAGCTGAACTTTCCCAATCTTGGGCACAGTTTGCGACATGGTCTTGCCCATTACAAATCTGGCAAATCATTGGTAATTAGTTCTGAAAATTAGATAAATTATTGGAATTTTTGAAATTATTTTGATTGAAACCATTGGTTTGATTTGGTCTACCAATAATTGACCCACATTGTAACGCAGTGTGTCCAGTTTTCCCACAAATCTGACAATTCACGCGTGGAGGTACTACACTCGGGGTAGTTTGAACCTTATTCATAGGTTTTGCCGTGGTTGGATTGGAAAAACCACCCGTTCTGGCCAAAAAAACTTGATTGGTCGATCCCACATTTGAGTTAGGTATGTATCATTGCCAACACTGAGGTGTGCCGTGATTCGCGATGCCACAAATCTGAGAAGGTAATTGTTTCTTTTGATTTTTATTTTGATTTCGGATGATCCTCTGAGCTTGCTCTAGATTTTTAGAATGATTTGGATTTTTAATCAAACTGGGAATCGAATTCTAATTCACTTGTTGATCGGTTTCAGCAACCAATACCGGTTTGGTTTTGATTGGTTCCTTCTTTTCATTTCTTAGGCCTGATTCTTTTTCAAGTTTAGCTTCAGCTCTCTGAGCTACATCTACCGTTTCTTCAAATGTAGCGGGAATATTTGTCATTTCATGTCTAATTCTTCTAAGCAACCCATCGCTAAATGTACCAAGCATTTTTCGCGCAATTATAGCACCATAACCAAGGATGTCGCAAGCTCCCTCAGTTTTTCCGGTTGGCTTCGACGCATAACCGACCCATTGCTCGCACGTGCCTAGCAAAACTAGTGACCTTTTCCTGATCATCTTGGTAGAAATTTACCAAATCTCCCTCCAATTGATCAACTGTATTTGCTGAAATATAAGCCTTTTTTAATTGATCATAAAATTCTTGTCAAGTTGCAAATCTCAACCCGGATAATGATTCTCGCGCATCACCCTTCAGCTTTATTCGCAATTGTTTAACTAAATGTTCCTCTAAATCACGTGCAATAAAGTCACGTGCTGTATAATATTTTTCCCATCATAATCGGAAACAAATCGCAACGCCTCCTCTACGGTACCGTCTGCGTTATTGGGTGGCATGACGACCACTGGTGGTGGATGAGTTTGAATTGTAAAATTGTTTGATTTATTTAGAGGATTTGAACCTCCGCCCGCTGGTGGAGTATTGTGTGAACCCACAGAATTTTCAGTTAGAATATTATCAAAAATATCTGACGAAATTTTGAAAGGAGAAGTTTCTTGACCATTCTCTTGGATCAATTGGTCACTTGAATTTATTCCAAATGATTCCTTAAAATGTCCTAAGAAAGCGATTTGTTCTTCTGACTTCTTAAATTGATTAATATCCTTGGATAAATTCCCAAGTTTAGAAGGAATAATCAAAGGAGTCTTATTCCAAATGGAATCAATAACTGTTTATAGAGTTCACCTTCAGATTGAGTGGATTTATTTTGAACAGTTAAACCCTCAACATCCTCGTCTGAACAATTTATCGATTTTTCAGGCTCTCTATATCTTCGTATTGGAGAAATATTAATAGATTTTGGAGGATTTTAGAGGATGATTTTAAAGGATGATGTACAGATTGAGAAGTCTGAGCTTCGGTTGGACAGGTTAGTAAGCCACTAATTGAAGGAATCTCAAAATTTTCGAGTGAATCTCGCGTGTGCGAAAAGCTGACTGAATCATCCTGAAGTGTGTAACGTGACATTTCGTATGGGGGTTGAAAATGCCTATTACCTTCGCCCTTCTTCCCCTTCAACTAGTTAAACTCAAAAATGCAAAAATCTATGGGCGCCAGGTAATTTTTAGCCGGAATTACCAAACCGGAAGAGTCTACAAAAGTAATTCTAACTAATTCAAAAACCTCAAAAACCGACTGAAAAAGGGAGAAAACTAGATTTCTGGGGAAATGTAACGGTCCTTGGTTCGCTCAGTGTGCTAGGTTGTGGCGAGAGGGGTGGATTTCAGGGGAGACGGGTATTGGGTGGCCAAAACTACAAAAAAAGGAAAAGAAATCAACATCGTTCTTACGTGTTTCACTATTGAAAAATGAATAATTAATAATATACATGATTTTCGCATTGATCTCACCAAAAAAAAGGATTCTTAACAATACTGATTAAGTAGCAATAATGGAAAAAAAATTGAATTGGAAATAATCATTTGAATTGTCCTATATAATACAAAAGTAATATTTGATCGATTAACTCGACCACCAGTGAGGTCATCTCATTCCTAATACCACATACGAAAAATTATCGATTAATCCCGAAATAATCGAGAATGTTGAAAATTGAAGGGAGAGGTATGCGAATCCCCGTGAGAGAGAGAGAGAGAAAAATCTAAACCCAGCGATATACGTATAGCGTATTGCGGGAAACTAAAAACTCCCTAAAACTAAACTCGCCGTAGCGGAAATTCGGTAGAGTAAATTTTCAAAAACCCATAGCCAACTTACTCGGAAAAGTCTAGCGAAGCCCATGAGAGCAAAATTATAATTTTGGGATCATTGGGAGCCACTCCCGATTACTTTACATCCGGAGGGAAATTTAAACGGGGGAACGCTTACGGGAAGCGATAGCCACCATTTATAGGCGCGTTAGGGGGATACCGCGAGGGGGAAAACTCTACGCAATTTATACGTAGGGGAAATAGGGATACTCCTCGCCATAGGAGCGAGGGAGAAGGAAATAGCCAACGTCGAAAATCGTCCAATTTCGACTGGGAAACGACGCTGGAATTCCACTACCGAATAGATTGTAGCGAGATTTTCTCGTTACGGGTTGAAATCTCCTTAAAAAGATACGTGAACTCTAAAATTGAGACATGAGGCGACATCTAGAGGCGGCTGAAGAATGCCGCGACTAGATGAACTGAACGACAAACCGATGAAAGACCTAAGGCATAGCGGTTATGGGTGAAACCGCGACCCCTGNACTAGGGACCAACGGCCAGGTGAGAGGACTGGTGCCCCCGGGATCCCGTCGGGTTGATTGGTGGGGATAGGGTAACGGAATGACCTATCGTCGCTGAGATATCCAGACTAGGGGGAGAAGGCCCTAGTAAGATTCTGAGTTAGTCGAACGCGGACGCTCGAGCGGGGAAGTCGAAAGGATTTCTCCGAGATATACTGTGGTGTTGGCTTGAGAGATGGCCACGGGAAGGGTGGGCAAATAGCTCAGCGCGGCCAGGTGCATAACTGACGGTAGCGAACGTAGGGGGATGCTCCTGCATCCCCCACAAACGGAAAAAAGAGTTATTTCGGAACTCTTAGTGACGACTTTGTTGTTTCCGGCGTTATCCGGCTCGGCGAAACAAATGTCGTGCGCATGGGCCCATGGGTCTGGAGTAGAGATCGTCCTCCTGTCGACCCGACCATGTGCCGACATTCGAGTACCCGGAGACGGTGACGTGCGATGACCGAAGCGGTAACTGGTGGCCGAGAGTGTGGGTGGTCGTGAAGTGGGTAACAGTGTTCCGCTTTGGTCGGATCAGCCTCTCGGCGGCCCAGGCTCTGAGCAGTCCCGGCTGATTCGCATCTAATTCTGAAAACACTCTCGAGTCGGAATACTCGGGAGGCGAAAGCCTACTGAGAGAGTGAAAAACCCTCGAGGGCGAGAATAAATTCACTTTACATGGATGATTAGGCCGTGAGGCTTAATTTCCAGCCTGAAATAGTGGCTGGTGACGGTTGGCATAAGATACTCCTGGTGGACCTCGCCCACTCTACCGTGTCACACTGATGCTAGCTGGGCAACCCTTTGCCCGGCCACAGAAGTCCTCTGAGTGGACGAGTTTGCTTCCGAGGCCGGTTTTCGTCGAACCTCCCGTGAAGGTTCGGCTGGCGCCCGACTATTGAGCGATAGAGACGGCGTAAAAGTAGTTTGGATTTTTCCTGGGTGCACAACCCGGGAAAATATCGTTACAAAATGGGGCCCGACGTGAGGCCACGCCAATGGAGTAGATAGAAAACCCTGAAAGTATGGGTAAGTAGGAAATTATCGCGTAGATAATACGAGGAGAACCGAGAAATTGATTCCCCTCGAACGTAACGAATTTTATTTATTCCTTGAAAAGGGAAAAATAGAATTCGAAATGCACAAAAATTTTGTCGTGGGGAGATTTTCTCAGAAACTCGATGTTCTGTCTCCTCGATACCCGGGGGAGATGGCCTTGAGAGGACGAGTGTATTTTCCCCGACGAAAATTCGAAAGTATCGATTTTTCGCTTGGGAGGGATTATTCCGGCTGCTCTGAGTGCTTTTCTCCTCGCCACCCGGAGGAGGATGGTCTCAGATGCGGGGCATTTTTCTTTCTTCGACCGGAAAATTGAGGAAAGCGAGTGGAACACGGTGAGAATTCTGAAGAATTGAATTCTCTTCTCGTAAATATGCAGAAATGCTGAAAGAAGCATTTACCGATGCCCGGTAAAGAAGACTATTCTGAAATGAATAGCATTACCGACTGCAGGTGTCGGAAGTACGGTTTCCGCCCGCGAGGGTAAGCTACGTGACGGACAAGTCGCGCGGAAAAACGAAATCGACACCTCTGATTGATATCAATCAAGGGTTTGCAAAAGGACTACCTAAATATGGAAATTTAGGTCGGAGTCTAGGTCACCAGGGGGGACCACCGGCGGCGATTAATCAAATTGATACGCGCCTTAATCCCCCCACCCCCAACACCTGTGAAATTGGGGGAAATGACCACGGGAAGCGTCCTTTTCCGTCTTGACCGCGTACACGGCAAGACGTGAGAATTTTCGACGCTCCCCGGAGACAAATTAAAGTGGAAAGCAGCACACGTGGTGAAGTACCCGTGAGCGATGCAGGATAATACCCTGGACAAACTCGTGCAGAAGGTGGTGAGAACTGCCGAAGGAGCGCAAAAAGGTAAGACGGACTCTCCGGAGTCCGAAGCTAACCTCCAGGGTGCAAAACCCCTGGCAAGAGAGGGAGCGGATGACTCCTCGGTACCACAAGGCACTGAGGAAACCACCTCGTTCGATTTTACGGCCCTTTCTATTACAGATCGGGACCTGACGGACGCAGAGCAGGCCGAGATAGCCTTGCTGATGACCATAGGCGAGGAGGGTGAAATTCCCTCACAGGAGTTTGAGCCTCTGGAGGCGGTGTCGCAAGTGGTAGAGATTACCACGACCGCTCTGTCTCCAGTCGCAGAAGCCACCCGGGCGAAAACCCCGGACGAAAAAGACGACTTGGCGAGGAGTTTGGCGGCCATACTGGTCGAGCACCCCGAGTTGATGGCAACTGTGTTTGCACAGTTGTCACAACTCAACCCGGGGCCCTCCGCGTCGGCTGTGCCGCCGCCTCCTCCCCAAGAGGAGATAGAGGTAGAGGACGAAAAGTCCTCCTACGCTTGGGTCACTAAACACGGGCGAAAATCCCGTGAGCCGACCTCAAGGAAGGAAAACACCCCTGCAGCCCCAGCGCTGGTCCCTGAGGCCACGGAGAGGAGCTCCAAGGCCAAGAGGAAACTGCCGGAAGGCAGGAAGGAGAAGGGGGAGAAGACGCCAGGGCGAGAAAACCCTGACAGGAAGGCCCGGGTGCGGAGGCGAGGGAGGTGTACTCCCAGATCCTTCAGCACGGAGGGGAGGGAGCCACAGAGGCAGTTGGGGTGAAAATCCCCAAACATAAGGCCTCTGAAGACGAGAGGATGGTCCAAGAGTCTCCTCTCGTCGACAGCACCCCTGATCTGGAGGAGACCCGCAGGGCGGGCAAGCAGCTCCCAATTCCCGCACGCTTGTGTTGGAATTGCAGGAGGGAGAGGCATGAGAGCAGAGAGTGTTCTGCCCCGTATCAACCGCACCGCAAAAAGTGCGGAGTTCCGTGCCCCGGGCCGTACTGTAACTCCTGTGCTGAAAAGTACAGGACCCAGGGACCTTGGTGTCCGGCTTACGGGCAGAACATCCCCAGGACGGATTTGAGGAAGCTGCAAAAGCAGCTCAAGACGGAGAGGAGGGCCGAAACGACAGAGAGTATCGCAACGCCCCTCCCCCTGAGACCGCCTCAAGCATACCCAGGAGGAGGGCCGAGACACGCCCCCAGCCGAGGCGAAGGGAACGCCCCGGTTACGTGGTGCAGGGAGAACGACTCCAAAATCCTGCCGAGAGGGTTGAAAAACACCCCGCCGGACAAACCTGAGAGTGGAGAGTCAGGCCCTGTAAACTCCGAAGAAAGGAGAGGAGGAAGCTGGAGCGAGCTGCGAAGCAGAAAAATTTTGTTTCCCAAAAATGCAAGAAAGTCCTCGGTTTGGAAAATGACCAGAATACAGACACGTCGGTAAGCCCGCAAAACGGCACAAGCGACGAAGGAAAGGGGCGAAACCCCCAAAACAAATAACTATTCACATGTGCATCCAAATTGGGTAGTAGGCGCCATCTAGCGCCTCCCCGATAAAAAGTTACAACTGTCGGTAGCCCACCACAGTTGCATGGCAGTCGGTAAGGTAGGAATCTACCTTGCCGACTCATGAGAATAGTACCGGTTGGTGAGAAATGTCACTAGATGGCGCCACGTCAGTCGAAAAACTCTGAAAATGCCGAGAAAGGACCTTTTAACTGGAAAAGACCCCCCAGTACCGCCAAAGGCGGGAAATGGAGTATTTTTCTAATACAGAGAGGGGAAGAGCCCAATAAAAGAGCGAGGAAGAGAGAAAATTGCCTGAAAAGACATGAAATACCTCCAGAAATGTCCGTAAACCTCCGAAATAGCGGGAAAAGCTAGGGACAAAATAGATAATCGCCCAGGACTAGTGAGTTTTCGTCCAGAAATACTAACTAGATGATCCTGGGGATTGATAGGGGCTTTTACTGGGTTAGTAAAATTCCCCAAAGAGCCTCCCAAGTAGCCGCCGACCCAGTTAAAGGGGCGCCACATACTCGGAGAGGCAACAAAAGTAGGGAGGAACCCCCACTCTGTACTGCAGAGTATAAAAGAAGCTGCAGAGCTCCCAGAAAACTCTTTTCTGTCGTAAAGGCAGAGGTTGAATAAGCCTCCTGACTTGACGGAAGACTCCCTGGGCTAGAAATGGCGCCAAAGAAGGATTTGCTGAATAAGCAAATGGAAGGGGGAGACGAGGAGAAAACCCCTGAGACCTCGGTAGGACCGAAAGGTTCAGAAATGGATCCCGAAAAGGGAGCCAAAAAGAAAACGCAGAGGAGTCGCACTGGAAAAGTGACGACCTCGGAAAGCAGTGGTGGAGAATCCGAGGCTGAAAAAGTCTCGAGATCGAAACCAGAGAAAAAGGGGGCGCTCTCGGAGGAGGAGAGGGCTAAAAGGCCAATCAGTCCGCCGGCGGCGGATTGGAGCCTTCACTTGCCAAGAGACAGGCCAAGCCAACGGGCCGAAAGGTCCTCAGAGGACCTAGCCTCTCGAATGGCGATACTAAGAATCTTCGCTGAGGAACCGAAGAGGCTAGAAGAGCAGCTCCTGACGTCAGGGCTGATCGGAGCTGCAGCCCCTCCCCGCAGAGGGCGAGGGAGACCAAAAGGCAGCAAAACCACTAGCCGAAATGCTAGTGGAGCTACAACGCCGATGGAAGGAATTCCGGGCGTGACGGTAACAAACGCCACGCCAACGGCTGAGAAAATACTTGCTCAGGTGCAAAAACTGAGCAGGGAAGTGAGGGGACAATTCGGGCCAGCAATGGCCAACCCTCAACAGAAGGTCCGAAAACCAGAGCCTGAGGTTCCGAGGCAGTCTCCCACAAATCCTCCAGAGCGAACAGCCCTAGGAAATGATTATGGGAGAAATGAAACATACGCACGCCGCAGAGAGCGTCGTAGGCAAACCTCCGAGTGGAGTACTACGGAGAGCGATTTTTACGGCCGCGAGGATTGTAAAAATCGTTATGAGAGCTCCGGCAAAGCCCTANTATGAAAGCTCTGGCAAAGCCCTGGATTATTTAACCAGGTGGGGCATATCGTTCTCTGGGCAATCAGATGAAGACGTGGAGGATTTTATCTCCGCAATTGACGATGCGAGAGACGCAATCCGCGTTAGGGAAAGCGATCTCGTAATGATCCTGAAAGGAGTCCTCAAAGGGAACGCCCTCACGTGGTATCGCCACGTGTAGGTTTTCTCTTGGGAAGACGCGTGCCATGCCCTCCGTGGAAGATTCGGAGGGCTGGATTTCCAGCAGGCATTGCACAAGGAAATTTCCGATCGCCGACAGGGCGTGGAGGAAAGTGTAGGGGCGTTCATAGCAAATATGAACGGCTTGTTTGGACGCACTCGACCCCTGTGGTCCGAGGAGAAGCAGCTAACATACATCTACAACAATATGTTGCCGAAGTACATCGTTGGCTACACCCTCGGCCCAGCGTCGAGGTTGAAATAATTGGAGAGGCACGCTTTACGTCAGGAGAAATTAATTCTCTCCGAGCTGACGTGGCGACCCCCTCCAAAACCAGAACATGCGCTGTGCCCAAGCTTCGGATACCGAGGCCCGAACTATGTCCAAAAAAGCTCGAGCTTCGGGAATAAAGAGCCGAGGCAACACAGGGGTTATGAGAATCCATCTCTGAGGGCACTCGAGATGGAAGAGCACAACGAGCCCATAGAGACTGTAGAAGTCATCTATGACGAGCTCGAATTGCAGGAAACTGAAGCAGCACACGCCTTGCAAAGTCGTGACGCTCCTTCAGGGAGAGGTGGACGTGCTGATTTCACCAGGCACTTATTGGTGTGTCGCAATTGCGACCGAGTAGGCCACACGTTCAGGTTTTGCACCGCCGAACGAACCGTATTTTGTTACGGATGCGGTGCCAAAGACGTGCACTTGCCAGAGTGCCCAAAATGCCGTCCAAAAAACGGGAAACCGGCAGCGTAAATGACGAAAATTCGCCTGCGCCGCCGGAGGTCTCGGGGAAAATGGAGAGAAACCCAATGGAAGAGGTGAAAAATTCCTGAGAAACTGGAGGAAGGGAGATCTCAGGGCAGAATCATAGCCCAGAGGTCGGCGAAACGGCTGTACAAAGGGTAGAAATGCCCGCGGCAGTGGCAGAGGAGTCTCGAGAGGAGAAGAGAGTGGAAAAACTCTCTCTAGAATCCCTGACGGACCCCATTGCATTGTCATCGCCAGAGATAATCTCTGATCTGGAGTTTATCAATCAGGCGATGAAAGAAGGAAAGACATTTGCCTTTCACGTGAATATCGAAATTCACGGAAGGAAAATACGCGCTCTAGTGGACTCAGGGGCATCTCGTACCTTCGCTGGAGAAGCGGGGATCGAGCTGATGAGCGAGCTAGGTATCAGCGCGAGAAGAATACCACCGAGAAGAGTTCTAGTGGCGAATAGCCAACTAGAGGTGGTCAAGGAGGCCTCTAAAATACCTCTGGTATTAGGGGGAAGACCCGTCACGGTTGAAATTCTTTGGATGGCTTCGCTATCCAAGGATTTCACACTGGGATTGGACTTTTTGAGAGGACGGATGGTCATTGATTTCTTTGACCAATCCTGGTTCTTTAGAGACAAACCTTTCGAAACGTTCAAGTTGNACCCGTCACGGTTGAAATTCTTTGGATGGCTTCGCTATCCAAGGATTTCACACTGGGATTGGACTTTTTGAGAGGACGGATGGTCATTGATTTCTTTGACCAATCCTGGTTCTTTAGAGACAAACCTTTCGAAACGTTCAAGTTGGTCTCAGTGGACCGAGCCTGCCACATAACTGTGTGTAACGGCTTGAGGGTACCTGGAGAAGAGCAACATAGCCAGCTCCAGAGGCTCCTGGATGAAAAAATTCCAGTGCATGAAGGAAGTTCACCGATTTCTACGCTACCACCCCACAAGATTGACGTGGGAGGGCACGAACCTATCCGACAAAGGGTCAGAGTCGTGTCTGAACACATTAAACTATCAATGTGGAAGGAAGTAGATGAGATGCTCCGAGATGGAGTCATCAAGCCATCTCAAAGTGACTGGAATAGTCCCGTAGTGATGGTTAAGAAAGCTAGCGGAAAATATCGGTTTTGTATCGATTTCCGCCGGGTAAATGAAGTAACGAAAAAGGATGCTTACCCGGTTGCAAATATGACCGCCATCCTTGATGAGTTACGACAGGCCAAATGTATCACGACACTCGACTTGAGTGCCGCGTATTGGGAAATACCATTGACGGAGGACTCGAAAGAGATCACTGCCTTCACGGTGCCGGGAATAGGGTTTTTTCAGTTCGAACGCATGCCGTACGGACTGACAAATGCACCCGCTACCGTCCAAAGAGCCCTGGACAAATTATTCAGTCCAGAGATGTATCCCCACGTGTTCGTGTACTTGGATGATATCATTATCGTCTCAAGGACATTTGAGGAACACCTCACGTGGTTAGGTAAGGCCCTCGATAAATTGAGAGATCACGGTCTCACAATAAATCGAGAAAAGAGTGCTTTCTGTCGTTCCGAGGTGAACTACCTCGGATTCGTCGTGAACAGTCAAGGACTACAAGTCGACCCAGAGAAAACATCGGCAGTCGTGGATTTTCCCGTGCCGAAGAATCTGAAGCAGATTCGTCGTTTTCTGGGAATGGCATCGTGGTATAGACGATTTATACCAGAGTTTGCAACCATAGCTCAACCGCTGACACTTCTGACCAAGAAGAATCAGCCGTGGTTACGGAGAGAAGAACAGCAAGACGCCTTCGAAGTGCTGAAAAAGCACTTAACGTCGGCTCCAACTTTTGCTTGTCTTGATTTTTCACTGCCGTTTACCCTGCAAACGGATACGAGCAGTGTGGGACTTGGTGCTATACTCTCGCAAGTACAGGATGGACAAGAGCGAGTTATAGCTTACGCTAGTCGCTCATTAACGGGCCCTGAAACAAAATACACAGTGACTGAGCAGGAATGCTTAACAGTTGTGTGGGTCATTATGAAGTTCCGCTGTTACTTGGAGGGTTACCCCTTCACAGTAATAACGGACCATAGCGCCTTAAGGTGGCTTCATAATATGAAAGACTCGGCTGGAAGGCTANATGAGTTACGACAGGCCAAATGTATCACGACACTCGACTTGAGTGCCGCGTATTGGGAAATACCATTGACGGAGGACTCGAAAGAGATCACTGCCTTCACGGTGCCGGGAATAGGGTTTTTTCAGTTCGAACGCATGCCGTACGGACTGACAAATGCACCCGCTACCGTCCAAAGAGCCCTGGACAAATTATTCAGTCCAGAGATGTATCCCCACGTGTTCGTGTACTTGGATGATATCATTATCGTCTCAAGGACATTTGAGGAACACCTCACGTGGTTAGGTAAGGCCCTCGATAAATTGAGAGATCACGGTCTCACAATAAATCGAGAAAAGAGTGCTTTCTGTCGTTCCGAGGTGAACTACCTCGGATTCGTCGTGAACAGTCAAGGACTACAAGTCGACCCAGAGAAAACATCGGCAGTCGTGGATTTTCCCGTGCCGAAGAATCTGAAGCAGATTCGTCGTTTTCTGGGAATGGCATCGTGGTATAGACGATTTATACCAGAGTTTGCAACCATAGCTCAACCGCTGACACTTCTGACCAAGAAGAATCAGCCGTGGTTACGGAGAGAAGAACAGCAAGACGCCTTCGAAGTGCTGAAAAAGCACTTAACGTCGGCTCCAACTTTTGCTTGTCTTGATTTTTCACTGCCGTTTACCCTGCAAACGGATACGAGCAGTGTGGGACTTGGTGCTATACTCTCGCAAGTACAGGATGGACAAGAGCGAGTTATAGCTTACGCTAGTCG
Organism: Diachasma alloeum; assembly: GCF_001412515.2. Classification (NCBI taxonomy): domain Eukaryota; kingdom Metazoa; phylum Arthropoda; class Insecta; order Hymenoptera; family Braconidae; genus Diachasma; species Diachasma alloeum. Next base: position 92,466 of record NW_021680801.1, on the reverse strand, counting down.
CTCATTAACGGGCCCTGAAACAAAATACACAGTGACTGAGCAGGAATGCTTAACAGTTGTGTGGGTCATTATGAAGTTCCGCTGTTACTTGGAGGGTTACCCCTTCACAGTAATAACGGACCATAGCGCCTTAAGGTGGCTTCATAATATGAAAGACTCGGCTGGAAGGCTAAGGAGATGGAACCTCCGGTTGTTAGAGTATGATTACAAAATCATACACCGGAAGAGCGCGCTTCACCATGTGCCTGACGCCTTGTCACGGCACCGGAAGGAGCCACGGAGTTGCTCTCGATGGCAGTAGATACGGAAGATAAATGGTTTCTCCGGCGCTGTCGAGACGTAGAGAAAATCCCGGAAAAATATCCTACATGGAAAATTTCCGAAGGATTGTTGTGCCACCTGAGGCCGAAAACAATTGCCTCAGTGGACAATCAAGACTTGGACGAGTGGAAATTATTTCTCCCTCGTGAAATAAGACGTGCCGCTATACGCGAATGCTACGATTTACCGCAGGCAGGACACCAAGGTGTTGAGAAGACCTGCCAACGCTTGGCCAATCAATATTATTGGCCAGCGATGTTTGAGGATGTGATGACGTATGTAAGTGCGTGTCACGAATGTCAGCGCTGCAAAGTGCAACAGCAAGCCCCGATAGGCCAGATGGGACCTCGCGCAATCGAGAAAACCTGGTCAAGAATATCGGCGGATATTATGGATCCCTTTACGCGTAGTAAAGCAAGACACCNTGCAACAGCAAGCCCCGATAGGCCAGATGGGACCTCGCGCAATCGAGAAAACCTGGTCAAGAATATCGGCGGATATTATGGATCCCTTTACGCGTAGTAAAGCAGGACACCAGTATATCCTAGTTATCCAAGAGTTCTTTACGAAGTGGATAGAAGTGCGACCGTTGCGCAAAGCAACCGGTGCGACGATACGGAAAGCATTGGAGGAAACCATTATTTATCGATGGGGAGCCCCACGAGAATTGCTGACCGATAATGGGACCGAGTTCGTAAATAAGGAATTGTGAGAGTTGGCTGCTTCAACTAATATGAAGTACCGAATAACGCCGCCGTATCACCCGGAATCGAACCCCACTGAAAGAGTGAACCGTTCGCTAAAAGCTATGATACGAGCGTACGTGGATCAGGATCACCGTGAATGGGACTGTCATCGGGATGCATTTCGTTTTGCATATAATACAGCCCAACGCAGTTCCCTGAAGGCAACCCCGGCTTTCGTAAATCTCGGGCGCGAGCCAGAGCCAGTGAATTCGCTGCGACGAAAGCTGGAGGGAGAGGTTGCAGTTGAAGAAACTCCAATAGAGGCCTGGGTCGAGCGCATGAAGCGCCATGACACCCTCAGATTGGCCTTTAGGCATGCATTAGCCGAAGCTAATCATCGACAGGCACAAAGTTATAATTTGCGCCGAAGGAAAGGTGAATTCGAGGTCGGCGAACTGGTCCTAGTTGGCGGCGACGAGCTGTCGAGTGCTGCAAACCATCGTTCAGCGTCCTTGAACAAACTGTTCAATGGACCTTTCGTGGTGACCAAGAAATACTCCAGAAACTTTTACCAAGTTTCTGATATGACGGGTCGTAATACCAAAGACTGTGCTATAGTAGACATGAAGCCCTATAGGGAAGCTTTGGAGGACCCGCCGACTGAAAAGTCGGAAGGAGAAGAATAGTTGCTCCTGGAGGGTCTTTGACTTGAAACGTCTAGGTTTCGGGTCGAAACCTCTCTTAAGGAGGGAGGTATGTAACGAAATTTTTTCGTTACGGGTTGAAATCCCCTTAAAAAATACGTGAACTCTAAAATTGAGACATGAGGCGACATCTAGAGGCGGCTGAAGAAAGCCGCGACTAGATGAACTGAGCGACAAACCGATGAAAGACCTAAGGCATAGCGGTTATGGGTGAAACCGCGAC
>NW_021680801.1:61081-87619 GCF_001412515.2 Diachasma alloeum | reverse complement strand
CCCGGAGACGGTGACGTGCGATGACCGAAGCGGTAACTGGTGGCCGAGAGCGTGGGTAGTCGTGAAGTGGGTAACAGTGTTCCACTTTGGTCGGATCAGCCTCTCGGCGTCCCAGGCTCTGAGGAGTCCCGGGTGATTCACATCTAATTCTGAAAACACTCCCGAGTCGAAATACTTGGGAGGCAAAAGCCTACTGAGAGAGTGAAAAACCCTCTAGGACGAGAGTAAATTCACTTTACATGGATGATTAGGCCGTGAGGCTTAATATCCAGCCTGAAATAGTGGCTGGTGACGTTTGGCATAAGATACTCCTGGTAGACCTCGCCCACTCTACCGTGTCACACTGATGCTAGCTGGGCAACCCTTTGCCCGGCCACGGAAGTCCTCTGAGTGGACGAGTTTGCCTCAGAGGCCAGTTTTCGTCGAACCTCCCGTGAAGGTTCAGCTGGCGCCCGACTATTGAGCGATAGAGACGGCATAAAAAGTAGTGTGGATTTTTCCTGGGTGAACAATCCGGGAAAATATCTTTACAAGACACACTCGATGAACCCGTAAATCATCTCAGAAGATGATTGGGATAAACCGGAAGGGGTGAGAACTCGGTACCAACTCGATTTGGGTGGAATATCCGATCCAAAAATCGGAAGGGCTCGCGGATAAATATCCGGGATAAGGGATAATGCCAAATTCGGACCAACAATTATGAATAAAGGGGGGGGGTGATCAACCACTGCACGTGGCTGAGGGTGACGCGAGGGATACCGCCATCAAGGGGAAACGACGCCATTCGAAAATGGCTCGAAATTAGAGGAAAAATACCAGAAAACTCACGGTTTTTCGGTTTTTGAGGGTCCTCTTCCCTTTTCGGACCATCCTGGATCCTTACAGCTTCTTGGAAGGCACAATAATCCGTACAGACACGATGNATCTGAGCAAATAACATTGGAGCTCGGCCCCCTGCACGCGACTAGTGGTTTGGGCCAGTCAACGCGGAAGTAACTGCCCCGGGGTCAGTGTCACGGGCACTAACCGCAGCGCAAATTCCGGCCAACAGAGGCGGGCTCTGATTGGCGGAGATTTTAGCACATCAAGCAGGGGGTTTGATGGCGCCACCGAATGCTTTCGGGAAATTCAAACGCGAAAAAATACTCAACTCTAATTGTTCTATATGTAACTTTATAAAATAGACGAATGATTAATCTGGGCCAAACCGGTGGACGTTCGGAAAATTACCATGGATTTTTGGCGCTTCCGACGGGTGTGTTCTCCTGGATTCACGGGGTTAAAAGACCGATACTCGTAACTAATTCTCTTAACTGTCCAAAACTCTAAGCAACATGGCAATTCACGGGATACAAGGGTTGCACTTGTTCCACGTGACCTTCCACCGAAAAACTGAAACGTAACCAGTTAACCACCGTAAAATCCATCATAATTTGCAGCGCCGGCATTTCAGCCGGACCTAGACGATTTACCGTAAGATTAACAATAGAGTGGTTCCCATAAAGGTTATCGGATGACTCTAAAATTTGGCCCTCCTTCACGATAACCCTATGGGCCCTCAAAAACGCGTAATTTCAGATTTTTATTAGTCAAAAACGAAACGAAACCGCAAAATTACTAAACGGAAGCGCGAAGCAACGAAAAATAACTCCGCTTAAACGGAGAAACACGACTCGATTATCCCAGAGATAATCGGAAAAATGACCACACCCGAGTGGGAAACAAAATTCTACTTTCTCTCTCTCTCTCTCTCTACTCACGATCCGTTACTGAGTGTCGCCGGAAGTGGATGTTCTCAGGCCCTGGTGGTGTCTCTAACGAACATCCCCATATGTTCGTTACAAGTGTGACATTAGTATTACTCTCAATTATATCATCAGTTTGTATTGCAGTGGAATCCCGTCTCAAAGATAATCGAGGTTTTGGTACATGTGGGTTTATTGGTACATTCGAATTTTCTTCTGAATTAGTTTCGTTTCCTTCGGATTGTTTATTTTGATCGAGATGACCTAGTGTATTATTTAAATCAATCTCTGGATGATCTTTTGAATAAAGTCTAGTTACTGGTCTGTCTACAGAAGACATCTGTTATACTTTTAACCAATATTTATTTCTGGATTTCTCAAAAGCACTTTAAATCCCGGACGAGCCCCCACTTTGTTACGTCATGATTTCACAGACTTACCTCCGATAAATCCGGAAATATGAGTATTGAATTCACCTGCTTAAGCCTATCCGTTATGATAATAGCTGGGAATGGTGAGTGTTTTTTAGGTAATCAAGAAATAAAAAGAAAGACAAATTTTTGCTTTATGTGGATTTTTGACTTTAATCCAATAAATTCCCTTCTGATTTTTACGAATTCTGATAACAATGGGTATTCAATGATTCAAATTGATTGAATCATTCCATTCAAATATTTAATTTTATTCATTATCAAATGCCTTTAAATTCGTTGAATCAATATTCGAGTAATCAAAAAAAAAACAACACAAAAAAAATTAATAATTAATTATGCGTCCTCTCATGTGTTCTCTCAGTTTAACGTCAGAATGATGAACAAATTTAATCATTAAGGACTTGACTCTAACCTTGAATGAGATTTTACAAAATAAATTGAATTGATTGATCAATAATGAATAATTATTGGAAATTTTTACTTCTAAAGTTGAAGAATTCAAAGTATTAATGAGGGTGAGAATTTCCTTTCACACAGAGTAATAATTATAAAAGGTTCAATTCCTGGAATGGAATGGACTCATTCAAGCACAATGATTCTAATTAATAAAAATAATTGAAGTACAATCACGAATCTCCCTGAATATGATAATGATAGTTACGACAGAAGGTCTGTTCATTGGACAACAATATCTGGGGTTAAATATATATAATATAATCATTATCAGACATTGAACATAATTGAATTCAATCCGAAGAAATCGATACTAATGTCTCTAAAGACATATTGGATGTTATATCCAAATTATTTCCAGCCCAAAATCCAACCCCCCCAATCCCAAAAAAAAAACCAAAAACCCAAAATAACTAATAGCGTACAAGATTTAGATCACAGAAAAATATCAATAAAAATTAAACTAAGGGCCAAAGAATTAAAGTACAGAAGACCAAAATTGTTCCCCCGGATGAAACAAAAACTTCGAGCCCTCATACACCCCGTTTGGACCATCACGATACCCACCCCCACTTCCCTACACGTAATAAATGAATTGCCCCCAAACCAAATTATAAAACCAAAATCCCCGCATCATACAAAAACGTCAAAAGTTCCGCCTCACAACGACGAAACTTTCGACTCATCACCCAAAAAGAAATTCCGAACACTGCAAAAGTTATTAACAAATAACTTTAGCAGGGGTCAAATTTTTCCCTAACAAAACATTTTTACTAAAACCCAAAATAATAGTTTTACAGAAAACTTCCCATGACAAAAAACGACCGGGCAACAAAACTAAACAATCCAAGCCCTCACTCAATCCAATCGGATAACAACTACAATTATTAACAACAAATTCCCCTAAAAATTTTCGACCAACCCTAATAAATAGTAAAACACAATTCCAACCCAAAACGATATCTCCAAAAACGCTGCACAACCAGCGCAAGAAAAAAAAACGACAATTTTGACATTCCGTCCATAAATAAAAGAGCTAGCTAAATAAACAATAACTAAATAACAATCGATGTGACACCCAAACAACGCGTTACCTAGAAAAATGTCCTTAACAAAAATCATTCGAATCATCGAGACCCTTCCGGCAAGCGAAAAACAACAACCCCTAAATAATTGCCGATAGGCAATTTCAACATCGCGCTAAATTCCTCAGGCCACCTCAAAGTCCAATAAGTTCCAAAACCCCAGGAGTGGAATCAGCGAAAATTCGATCACGTAAACAGGTGTTCCACGTCGAATTTTCGTCATAAACCTCCAAATCACCAACTCCCACCCCATAAAGCCAACGCCTAAATTAAAAGCTTAAAAACTACAATCGATAAAAGTAAACCTCAGTCGTGGAAAACTCGGGGAACGAATACGTTCTCCAATCTTCGGTAATTCGGGTTTTTCGGTACCAAGTCGGACAAAGGCAATCTTTCGTCGTAGCTCCCAACAGAAATTAGTGAACTGAATTTCGAGGGTCGTCTCCTGAGCGCTGACGATCGCTACCGAGAGTTGATCGATTTTGGAAATTCGGAAATTTGAGTTATCAAAAACCCCTCATCAAAATTAACCAGAATTTTCACATTCTCTAGTATCATAAAAAGAAGAGATACACTCTTTCGGCTTTTAAAATCACGCGTACGAACCAATAAGGCTTTCGCGACTCCAAACGCCTTACGGTATAAGTGTGTGTGTATTTATAAATAATTCGGATCCTCAATTTAAAAATACTAAAGAACATTGTAAACTGAAAAATACTTTATAGAGAGAAAGTGTAGTAAGGGACGACATTTCCATCTATTAGGAATTACATCTCCAATAAGCAGAAAACTTGTAAGTAAATCTTAAGTAATAAATTGTTGTAAAATTTGAACTTTGTGATTCGCGGAAAATCAATCAAACTGAACCAACTTCAAATTTCCCCTGACATTGTAAACTTGGATTAACCGGTTAAAACAAACAATTAAAGGTGTTGCACATTCGAGAAATTCGCTTAAATCATTTCAAATATTCCTTCGGAATATAAAATCTGAAACTTCCGGTCCCATTACCTAAGAAGAAAACAAGGAAAGAGTGCAGAATAAACAAATTGCTCATTAACACTCGGGAAAACGCGATAAGAAACATTTTATCGCACTTTATTTTTATTGTTAACCAAGGAGTTCTTGATACCTGATCCATTAGAGTCCAATGAATGAATTCAACGGATAAATCAGTTTCTAAACTCAGGATTTTCCCGCCTGAAAAATCCTTCGGACATGACNAAAACTCGGGGAACGAATACGTTCTCCAATCTTCGGTAATTCGGGTTTTTCGGTACCAAGTCGGACAAAGGCAATCTTTCGTCGTAGCTCCCAACAGAAATTAGTGAACTGAATTTCGAGGGTCGTCTCCTGAGCGCTGACGATCGCTACCGAGAGTTGATCGATTTTGGAAATTCAGAAATTTGAGTTATCAAAAACCCCTCATCAAAATTAACGAGAATTTTCACATTCTCTAGTATCATAAAAAGAAGAGATACACTCTTTCGGCTTTTAAAATCACGCGTACGAACCAATAAGGCTTTCGCGACTCCAAACGCCTTACGGTATAAGTGTGTGTGTATTTATAAATAATTCGGATCCTCAATTTAAAAATACTAAAGAACATTGTAAACTGAAAAATACTTTATAGAGAGAAAGTGTAGTAAGGGACGACATTTCCATCTATTAGGAATTACATCTCCAATAAGCAGAAAACTTGTAAGTAAATCTTAAGTAATAAATTGTTGTAAAATTTGAACTTTGTGATTCGCGGAAAATCAATCAAACTGAACCAACTTCAAATTTCCCCTGACATTGTAAACTTGGATTAACCGGTTAAAACAAACAATTAAAGGTGTTGCACATTCGAGAAATTCGCTTAAATCATTTCAAATATTCCTTCGGAAAATAAAATCTGAAACTTCCGGTCCCATTACCTAAGAAGAAAACAAGGTAAGTGTGCGGAATAAACAAATTAGTCGTTAACAGTCGGAAAACGCGATAAGAAATATTTTATCGCACTTTATTTTTATTGTTTACCAAGGAGTTCTTGATACCTGATCCATTAGAGTCCAATGAATGAATTCAACGGATAAATCAGTTTCTAAACTCAGGATTTTCCCGCCTGAAAAATCCTTCGGACATGACGTGGAAAATAAAGAATTCTTTGATTCGGAAATCCACAAGAAAGAAACAATGAAATAATAATAATGGTCAATTTAAATTAACTCACGGTAGCTGTAATTAAATTTTAGGATATATATATAATTCGATGAATTGGAAGATGGTCCTCAGATAATGCTTCAGGTAATTCGATTTGGAGCTCATAGCCCTGAAGATGTAGACTGCAATGTTTGCGAAACGTCGGCGCAACGCTGAATCCAAACGCGGCATCCATCCGGAAGCCAAAGATGTCATTAATCATGGCCGTGAAAGCCTCAAAACTAAAATCGGATTTTAAGGCCCGGTTGGATGGATTTTTGCCCGACATGTCCCTAGAAAATTCCCCAGAAAATTGTCAAAAAAAAACATTTTCCATTTCCACTAATTACGACCGTATGGTTACATAAAAAAATCTGATTTTTTTTTGAAAAAACAGATTATTTATTGCTTCTTAATGGAAATGGTGCCTTGAAGGGGGGAAATAGGTTTTTATATTTTTAATATTGACTAGAAAATAACGCAAAATAAACACCATCTCCCCTAGTCACACCACAATCGCGTGACACCCTGTCAATATGGCGACGGTAAATATCCAAAGTTATAAACACTTATTCCAATTTTCACACACACTAAACACTCTCGCGAACTAATTCTCGTTAAAAGAACTACTTTTGACTATTTTTCGGGAGTGGTCCCGAAGGGATTAGACACCGCTAACTCTCACAATCAGTGGAATCGGAATTGAGGCGATCAGCTGTCGCCATACTGTCTCGCTCGGTTATAGGAAAATGTGCCAGATGGCGCCACTGAAACCCCCGAAACTCGGCGTATGGAAATGAGAATTGTCGAGCGGATAGCTCAGGGGTGTAACCCAATGAGGGCCCACGGGTACCAAGCATTCCTGCATCTCACTCCCACTCGTGGAAATGGAGCAACAGACTGTATTGCACTTTCCTACAGCCATAACAATAATAATAACACTAATAATAATAATGATAATAATAATAATAATAATAATAATAATAATAATAATAATGATAATTGACAAAAACAACAAAACAAGTGAAACTCACCGTGTTTGCGCTAAATTTCGGGAAAAGCTACAATATAGAAAATTTTTGAGAAAATTCGCCGATTCTCTAATCAAAAATCCGATTTTCAAAAACAAAAAATCTAACTCTCAATTCACGAAAACTCGAGTCGCAAGTTGACAGTTGAATTTTTGATTCTCAATAATCTCTCAATCTACTCTCAACTTTTTTTTAGAGTTGAAAATTGGATTATTGATTCTGAATAATCTCGCAATCTAATCTCCAGTTTTTCTGAGAGTTGAGAACTGAATTTTTTTTTTTGACAATGGGATTTTTGATTCTCAATTATCTCTCAATTTATTTTCAGATTTGCATTTTGGAAATTTAATTTTTGATCATCAATTGCCTTTCAATTTACACTCAACTTTTCCACAGAGTTCAGAATTCTTTTTTTTTTTAAATAAGATGCAGATAGAGCTGCGAATGCATTACATGACCTGTCATTGACGGTTATATGACGAGACGTTTTCCACAATTGTCACAATTTCCCCACCCTTCTATGACCGTCACAATTGGTCAAGAAAAAATGACAGTCATTTTTTATCTATACAGATGCGAGCTCATTGTTTTACTATCAATTTTTCTTTGAATTCATTTCGCGTTAGCCTAATGTGCATTTTTAAATGAAAATTACGGTCATTTTCCATCTATCTAGAGATGAAGCTATGTTATTTATGACAATCACAAATTAGAAATGAGTTTGAACGTCATTATGTATCCATATAGATGGTTTGACAACAATTTGCTTACAAATTATTTGTGGCGATCATTTGTGGTTACGAAATTCGTGCGTCACATGACCGTCCTTTTTTGGTCACATGACGCGATCTCAAAAATGACTGTCATTTTGCATCTCTAATTCAGAATCATTGAGAATCAACAATGCTATTTTCAAAAACAAAACAATCAAATTCTCAGTTCTCAAAAACGTTGAAAGTAGATTGAGAGATAATTGAAAATCAAAAATTATTTTTTCAACCGCAAACCGGAGAATTTTTTCAAAGTTTTCAGAAAACTGGATGATTTTCTCCAATTTTTTATAAAAACGCAGAATTTTCGCAAATTCTTTAATAAACTGGAGAATTTTCTCGCAAAACGGAGAAGTTTGTCGAATTCTCTATAAAATTGGAGGATTCCCCCGAATTTATTAGAAAATCGATGAATTTCATCGAATTTCCTAGATAACCGTAGAATTCTTCCGAACTTATGAGAAAATCTGCGAACCTCATGCAATTTAGTAGAAAATCGCAGAATTACCTTGAATTTTCTTGAATTTTTTTGAAAAATCGTAGAATTTTCTAGAACGTTCCCAACAACTCAATAATTTTCTGGATTTTGTTTACAAAACTGGAACATTAATTCAAAGTTTTTAGAAAACTGGAGAATTTTTTCGATTTTTTCGATTCACCACGAGTGGTATTTGACGGATTATTTTTCTACTCCGATTTCGGCCAAACAGAGGGCAGTGAACAGCACCCGAATACATTTACACAGTCTGTAAGGGATTCTGGGGAAATCCCTTCGCTCGCCGCGGGATCATCGGAAAGAGTACCGGAAAAATCGTAAGTACGCAGAGAAATGACCCAATCGAGCCAATAGTTTCGAGTCAAGTCGTTGGTTAATAATTAGAGATTTCGAGTCACTTTGGATCCATTAGAACTTCGGTTTTGCGTTCCAACGCCTTTTTTTTATTTTCTTTTTGTTATTGGGAATCTGGTTTTACGTTCTGACGCCCTTTTGTACTTTTGGACTCGTTCTGTCTTCACATTGCGTTTCGCGCCTTCCGTTTGTTAATTGGATGGGGGAAGAATTAACTATATAGGGCCGATGGAATTTTCGTGGCTTAGGCCGAGATATTACCGAGCTGCGCGATCATTCTTGAGGATCTTTTTTTTCCCTGCGTTTCGAATTTTCGGAGATTGTGTAGGAGTAGTTGGAATACTACCGCTCAATTAGTGGATTTTTGGGGTTTGGGAAGGGTTAGTTTTGGGTTAGGTGGAAGGTCACGCGATCAATCCCGACCGTTGTTCTCGCGTGAATCGCCAAGGTCGTTTTAGTTGGATTTTTCTAATTGTTTTTATATTTTGTAATTAAGTTTTGTTCGTTTCTTTTGTAATTTATTTCCCTAGCCCCGTGATCCCGAGAATACGACTCCGGAGAGGAGATTATAGTTAAATGGGAATTTTTCTTGAGTTAATAGCCAACTCTGACATCCACTTCAATCAGTGTAGTAATTAATTTTTGTATAGGGTTATTTAAATTTGAATTTCGTTAGGTAGGAATCCCGATTACCGACCGTTACGTAATTGTTGCGCCATCCAGGCGCACGTGGCGCTCTGTCCACGTCTCATCTCCGTGCGCCAAGCCGCCATCGTGGCTCATCGAGCGTCAGTATCGATTGGCCTCCTCACATGTGACACACGTGAATGTACCGCAGTTCGTTCTCGCCGCTGCGAAAAATATTTAGGAGCTTTTTCTTTTGTGTGTGTGGAAGCAGAGGACTATTATAGTTGATCGGGAGCGTACCGGAGGGGGACAAGACTTTTTGAGGGCCCGGATTTTTATATGTGGAGGCTTTGCCGGGGAGCAGACAAGCGGGGAGTAGGGCGTCGTTCCGTTGGTGAGTTTCACGAATCTTTTTTTGCTGTTGGGAATCATTTTTGTAGTTTTCTCATCTCAGAGTTTTAGGATAATAAATTATTGATTTTGAGGTCTTGCTCTGTGCGCTAGAGCTTAAATAACGCCCAATAATTGCATTAGTCGCCTGTCAGGCTTTGCGAGTTTTGACGCCGCGAGAGATTTCGCATATGGTTCTCTCTTGCGAGGGTGGATTTCGTGTTTCTTTCTCGCACCCGTAAGGATAGTTTTATGTCGGTTGAGTGAGTGAATATTTCGGGAGTTTTGCGTTGGGATTTTTGGATAAAAGCCGTGTAGTTTCCGACTTCCAAGGCACTTCTGCGCTAGACGCCTTCTAGAACACCTCGAGCTGTTAGCTCTCGGTCTTGCCAGTCGTTATGGCTTAATGAATTCGATGTTTCATTTATTTAAGAACTCGTCGGGATTTCTTGCGTTCCTTCGATTTTCTCGGGATATAGTTCTGTTTTCATTTCGCTCCGATCGTTTTCAATGTTGCGTTCACCGCCTCGGGATGCAATATCCCTGAAAATACGGAGTAATTAGGATTTGAGAGTGCCGACGGCTTGTTAGAATTTATTGATTTTTTTTGTTTTGTGCGTTAACCGCCCTCGTTGGAGACATTCTCATGCGGTTTTTCGCTTCAGGGTCGCGCCTCCGTAGATTCTATGTGCCGCGTCCGTCGTTTTAGCTACCACGTGTTCGTTTATGCTCTCGAGCCCGCGCGTTCCCGAGCATTATGTTGCGCTAGATTTTCCATTGTACCTTGCGTCTGCGGCGCCTTAGGAATTTCAAGTTTTCTTTGAAATCCTTACTCTATTACGTTCCATCGTCGGGGATGATTTTTGCAATACGGGATTAAGAGTAATTTTTCTTCGTTATTGCTAAATTAGCCAACCCTCGTCCGATATCATTTTTTTTTGTCTTTTCTCATTTTGTTCCATTTTTGAGGTTACTTATTTATTTTGAATTAATAGGTTTTCCTTTTTTTTTTGGTCTCTCTGCGTACATCGCGTGATATTAATTACGGTGTGATATTATTGTGATATTGTGGAATTATTGTTAATAGCTTTGATGGATAGATACATGATATATATATTTTTTTTGGTCTCTCTCCCTCAATCTCAGAGCGGATCATGGTTTCTTTTTTTGAAAATTATCACGATTATTACTCTTTTGGTGAACTTGTGAGACAATATAAATCCGTACATTTCAGCATTAAACTTTGGCCTTGCGTGTCTTTCTTTTAGGATAAGAGCCCAGTGACCCGTTCTCCACCTGAACCTACCCCTCTCTCCACAACCGACACCCTGAGCAGCGCAAGCACCCTGTCACCTTTCCCTTGGCCCCTTAGGTTTAAGTTTTGTTGTGTTCAAATTTTTGGTTTCGTTGTACCCTTTTGCTTCGGTCTACTTTCGGTTTGTTGTTTCCGTCGAGACAAAAAAAAACAACTGGCGCCCATAATCATCGAGTTTCAGTTTTCTGACATTGTCAAGGGAAAAGGGCGAGTAAACGTCCATTTTTTATCCCCAGTAAAAATCGGCCACGTTACAGTGGCGCCCAACGTGGGGCTCGGGTTCATTGGGCGCATAAATTCCATTAGTTCTGTTTAGTTATAAGCCCCAAATTAATAAGTTTCATTAGCCTATTTCGGAGAGTGAGAGGGAAAAAATTTTTTTTTTGCGTTTAACGCCGACCGAATCCTTCAAATCTTGCGTTATGATTGACCGACCTAAAGATCCGTACTCGGAAGACTTATTTCGAGATGTTGAGTCGGAGCTAATCTCCAGTTTTCTCCGACGAAACCCTCAAAAAAATTTTTTGAGGCATTTCGAGAATACGAAACTAATTAGATTTCTGTTGCGTTTGACGCCGAAGTTTGGAATTTTGCGTTGCAAATTATTTGCCCTGAAAATCGTATATTACAAAATATTCATTTTGCTTGGATTGAGTCGGAGTTAATCCCCAGTTCTCTCCGATGAGATTTTCGGATGACGTCATCCCTGCCGAGACGGCGTCAACACCTTTTGTTCTGCCGTACGCCCGAGATTCCTTGAAGGATTAACGTTCTTGCCTTGCACGTGTCTTCGATTCTTGCGTATTTCTGGGATTCAAGCAACTTATAACCCCCGAATAAACTCATTTGAGGAAAATTTAAAATCGGGAGAATATTCTAAATTATTCTCAACTCATTTTCGAAGTAGACACTCGAGTGGCCCCGAGCCAAACCGCGCCTTAGAGCGTGGTGGGGATACCCATCCTCTAGCCAGAGCACAGTCGAAGCCACCTTTGCATCGACGGGAGGCCGAGAACTCACTCCCATTCGGACAGTTGGACTGAACAGTCACTTTCACCTGTCGCTCCGCGATTCCGAGTTCAACATTTAATCCAACTTACGCCCCCCTCGTCGCGTTATTCTTGACACTTCAACGATTCGTTCTTCGACCGTTAGTTTCTTTTGTATTCTTTTTTTTTGCGTCGATTTTGCGCAAGGCGCGCTTGAAAATTCTTACAACCTACTGCCCTAAGCAGTTGTTCTCGGACAATGGACAACCCCCAGGGGCCCCCCGACAATTCCAACGGTACCGAATCTGGTCAAGAAAATGCGGATGCAACCGCTCCAATTGCGAATGCAGAAGCTAAGGCTGATGCCACATTTGCGGTTCCTCCCACCGACAATCCTGGCGGGAATTTGCCCGGCATTCGCATTACTCCTGCTGATGCCAGCGGAGTCGCCTCTACCAGTGCCCACACGAGGTCCTTCACTTTAACCATTCCGGTTGGGTTGAATATTGAGAGCAGACCGGTATCTAGCACCCGTTCCTTACCCGGAGATATTGACGCTTTTACTACGCCCGCGGTACCCAAACGAGGTCGAGGTAGGCCGAGAAAGAACCCTCTAGCCGAAGACTCTGACGCTAGCAGCGTCGCTTCCGAGGTGGAACCCCGCCGACCGGGGAGGACCCCAGCCAACACCAATGCTAATCAGCCAAACCCCAGTGGGCCTCAGAATCCAACTCCGGATCCTAGAAATGCCCCACAAACTGCATTCCCCCCGAATGCTCAAGGTTTTGCATTTCCTCAAAATGCCCCACCCCCTGCATTCCCTCCGAATGCTCAAGGTTTTGCATTTCCTCAAAATGCCCCAACCACTGTATTCCCTCCGAATGCCCCAGGTTTTGCATTTCCTCAAAATGCTCAACAAAGTGCATGCCCTCCGAACGTTCCGGGCTTCGCTTTTTCCAGTACTGCCCCAGCGGCCTCATTCATACCACCGAATCCAAATAATGCTACCGGAGCCACCGCAAGGCCCCAACGCCGACGAATTCCGGTCGATCCAGGATTTGACTCATCAGATAATGACGATCCCTTTCCCTATCGGGATTCTAATCGCCCGATTACGCCCATTGCGTTATTGAATGTCATGAAGAAGTGGGATATCAAATTTTCGGGGTATCCTAACGAAGATGTGGAACTACTGTTAACTCGAGTCGATGAAGGGTTGTCCTTCTTGAATATTAGGGAACAAGACTTAATCAGTGCACTCCCGTTCGTGCTTGGCGGCCCTGCTCTCACGTGGTACCGTGGACACATCCACGAATTTCCTACGTGGACTCATGCTCGTGAAGCCTTTCGAGGTCACTTTGCGGACCCCGACTACCAGATGGCCCTTCGCGACGAGGTCAGCCGACGCACTCAAGCCGAGGACGAATCTGCGAGGAATTATTTCGCTTGCTTACGAGGCTACTTTGCTCGTCTGAAACCTGCCATGAATGATTGGGAGCAAGTGAAACTAACCCACCGCAACATGTTGCCCATGTATCGTATGACCTTTCAGTTGAGAGAAGGGTTAACGTTGGATGAACTAGAGATGGGGGTATTGCGGATAGAGAGAATTTATCAAGGGAGTCTCGACCGTCGCCCTCCGCCAAGACCAGAAGACTCGGTATGCCCTAGCTTGGCCTACCGTGCACCTCGTGCCCCTGCTCGCTCACCCTTCAGAGGAGCCAATCGCACTACGGCGAGGGCAGTACAATTTGAAGACGATTATGATGCTGAAAATCCTCAGCCAAACCAAGAGCTCGAAGAACACCTAGATGAATTGGGACTCGATGCGGCTGCCACTGCCCCTAGGACAGCTTACAAACCTGGAAACCCTACATTACCTCCACGTGTTACTGCCCAGAATCCAGCTACCCCACTTGCGTGGCAGAGTGCCCTCAGGCCTAGATCTTCACGCTCTCGTGACCGTACCGTCGGGCCATCTCAAAACCCAACCACTAGAGCCCCTCCAAGAGTCCCAACTCCCCCTGCGAGTCGTGTTGCCACCGCCCCTGCAGGACCAGTCCCTGCCATTTCAGCTCAACAATTTCCGACCGACATTGAGTGCGAAAAATGCAATGAGAAGGGACACCCCCACCGGTATTGCCCGCATCCTAAGAGAATGTTCTGTTATCGCTGCCGAAACTCCGGTTTCACTTCAAGGACTTGCCCCAACTGCAGTAGGGAAAACGAGAAGTGAGGCGAGCCGACCCGGCGAACTCGTCTCCTGAAGATTCCCTTTCCGATCCGGGACCCTCAACATGCAACCCTGTTGCCTCCCCCCCAATTGACCTTTCTCGGGTGGAATCTGATCCTCTGCAATTGATTGCCCCCGAAATTCCTGCAGAATTGCCATCGTTGCTCAATAGTTCCGCGGAACGAAGACCCCTTGCTTTTCACGTGGATATCACCATTGGTGGTTATCGCGTAAGAGCCTTGATTGACTCTGGTGCGACGAGTAGTTTCGCTGGTGCTGCCGGATTAAAATTATTCCAGAAAGCACAGATCATCCCCTACGAAGTGCCGGAGAAGCGCGTGATCCTTGCTGGTAGCCAAATAGAAAGAGTTCGACACATGTCGACATGTCATGCCGAACTTGCGGGCCGGACTACGCTATTAGACGTGCTATTACTACCCACCCTATCTGAAGATTTTATCCTAGGGATGGATTTCCTAGTGGGAGCCCGAATAGTGATCGACTTCTTCGATCAATCCTGGTATTATCGAGAAATGCCTGGAGAGCAGCATAAATTCACACCTTCGCATTCTGCCAGTAGTATCATTGTCTGTAATGGTTTGCGTACCCTAGAGAAAAGTCAAGAACTAAGATTAGACGAATTTTTGGGGAAAACCCTCCCAAAGGGTTCCGATAAACCTGGGATCACCACACTTACGTCTCATCATATTGACGTCGGGGATAATGCCCCTATCAAGCAAAAACCCTATCCTGTGAGTCCCGCGATTCGTGGGATCATGTGGAAAGAGGTGGACGAGATGTTGGCGAACGACATCATCGTGCCGTCCATGAGCAACTGGTCCAGCCCCATTGTTATGTTTCGTAAACCCAATGGTAAATATAGGTTTTGCATCGACTTCCGCCGTGTCAATGCGGTCACGAAGAAAGATGCCTATCCAATCCCGAATATGACGGGTATATTGGACGAATTGCGCCATGCGCACTACATTACTACTCTCGATTTGAGTCAAGCATACTTTCAGATCCCGTTAGACCCTGAAAGTCAAGAAATCACTGCATTTATCGCCCCTGGAAGAGGTCTATTCCACTTCCAGCGTATGCCTTACGGCCTCACGAATGCGCCTGCTACATTTCAGCGCCTCTTAGATCGCCTTTTGGGTCAAGGATTATACCCCAATGTTTTCGTCTACTTAGACGACATTATTATCGTGNGTTTAGCCGTCCTATGGTCGATGAATAAGTTCCGTTGCTACCTCGAGGGATATTCATTTACAGTGATCACCGACCACAGTAGCCTTCGCTGGTTGCATAATTTAAAAAATCCAACCGGTCGACTTGCCCGTTGGGGCCTCAGTATGATGGAGTACGACTTCAAAATTGTGCACCGAAGAGGTGCTTTGCATCACGTACCCGATGCCTTATCTCGCGCCCCCGAAGAAGAGAGTGCCGACTGCGAGACAATTGAGCGCCTTCGCGTAAGCGACGATAAATGGTATAATAAGAAATTCCGTCACGTGCAGAGAGTGCCTGAATTTTTCCCCGATTGGAAAATTGCGAATGGACAATTATATAACCATNGTCCTTGATAAAATCACCTCAGCTGGTCTGACGATCAATAAAGAAAAGAGCCATTTCTGTCGATCTCAAGTCAAGTATCTAGGTTTTATAGTCAATAGTGCGGGATTGCAAGTGGACCCGGAGAAAATCGAACCGGTCCTCAATTACCCAGCCCCCAAAAATATTAAGCAATTGCGTAGGTTTCTAGGCATGGCATCATGGTATCGCCGATTCATACCCCAATTTGCGACGATCGCCGAACCCCTCACTCGACTCACCCGGAAGCAACAACCCTGGATGTGGGTGGAGGAACAAAACCATGCGTTTGCAGCCTTGAAGGAATGTTTGACCACGTCTCCGACTCTCGCGTGCCCAAACTTCGAGCTTCCCTTTACACTGCAAACAGATGCCAGTATGGTGGGGTTAGGTGCCGTACTCACCCAGGTAATTGACGGCGAAGGACGAGTAATTGCGTATGCGAGTCGCGCGTTAACGGCCGCCGAAAAGAAATATACGGTTACTGAATTAGAATGTTTAGCCGTTCTATGGTCGATGAATAAGTTCCGTTGCTACCTCGAGGGATATTCATTTACAGTGATCACCGACCACAGTAGCCTTCGCTGGTTGCATAACTTAAAAAATCCAACCGGTCGACTTGCCCGTTGGGGCCTCAGTATGATGGAGTACGACTTCAAAATTGTGCACCGAAGAGGTGCTTTGCATCACGTACCCGATGCCTTATCTCGCGCCCCCGAAGAAGAGAGTGCCGACTGCGAGACAATTGAGCGCCTTCGCGTAAGCGACGATAAATGGTATAATAAGAAATTCCGTCACGTGCAGAGAGTGCCTGAATTTTTCCCCGATTGGAAAATTGCGAATGGACAATTATATAACCATCGCCCCTCTGAATTCATCTCGGTAGAGATGGAAGATTTAGATGCGTGGAAGCTGGTGCTCCCCAAGGAACTCAGGTCCAGAGCCACTGCCCAATGCCATGAATTGCCACAAGCCGGCCACCTAGGTGTCGATAAGACCTATTGTCGATTGAGTCAATCCTATTACTGGCCTAGTATGTTGCGTGACGTCATAAGTTTTGTGAAACACTGCGAAACGTGCCAATTATGCAAAGTTGAAAATGCATTACCTAGAGGGTTCATGGGGAACCGAGCGATCGAAGAACCTTGGACAACTGTTGCCGCAGATATTATGGGCCCAATTACTGCCAGCAAATCTGGCCATTGTTACCTCCTCGTGCTGCAAGATCTATTTACAAAGTGGATAGAAGTCATTCCATTGCGAAGAGCCACGGGCAAAGTTATTCGCAAACATATCGAGAATGTCGTTGTTTCTCGTTGGGGAACTCCTCGCATCCTATTCACAGATAACGGAACGGAGTTTGTCAATAAAGAGATTCGTGCCTTAGCCGCCTTGACTGGTATGCGACACCAAACTTCGCCCCCCTATCACCCTCAAGCGAACCCCGTCGAACGGGTTAATCGTGTTTTAAAAATGATGCTTAGAGCCTTTGTCGATAGCGACCATCGGACGTGGGATCTACATCTTCACGAATTTCGTTTTGCGTTCAATACTGCACTCCATAGCGCCTTGCAATGCACCCCTGCATTTGCCAACTTCGGCCGGGAGCCATTATCGGCGGTTTCTCTCCGTCGAGACATTGAGGGTGAGATCGAAATCGAACCGAGATCACCGGAAGAGTGGTTAGAGCGTATGAAACGGCTGGAGGTACTCCGTAAGACCTTGCATCATGCGTTGACGGAGGCTCAAACCCGTCAAGCTCACTATTATAATTTGCGCCGTCGTGATCATGAGTTTAACGAGGGAGATCTCGTCATGCGCCGGTCACATCCACTCTCTAATGCCGCTAAGCGCTTCTCTGCGGTCCTACGAAGGCCCTTACGTCGTTTTCAAGAAACTCTCGAAAACCCGTTATCAATTAGCAGACTTCTCAGGTAAAAATCAAGGTGAAGTATCAGTGCAAGATCTCAAGCCATATTTGCCGCCCTTAGATAATGCAGACGCTTGAATAATCGGTAGTACTGATATAGAAAGCCTGAGATGAGACACTGTAGTTGCATGAGTTGCCTTATATCACTTTTTTTGCCTCTTATCCCGATATAAGTGAATTTCTCCGCTTGCATCCTCCTTTATAGATAACTTGGAAGGGAAAAAGACGAAGGAGTCCAAGAAGGACACACCCGAGGAGGAGATGGAGGCCGAACCTGCGACACATGACGCCAACATTGGAGGGACGACATTCTCTCGCATTGCGGACAAGGACGCCAATCCAGAGGAGAGTCAGGGGACCCCGACACTTGCGCCTTCGGACGCCCCCACAGGGGAAAAGCCTTCAACGGAGGCTAAGGCCCTCAAGCCTGCTTCGCTAGTAGCTACCGAATGGATAACACCTGCGACCCAGGACGCCACCACCCAGACTGAGACCATTGTTGCCCCAGGTCAGATGGAATAGGCACCATTGTCGTCCTATGGTAAGGAGATGTGGGCCATCGCCGCCACTGACCCCGCCTTCATGCAAATCCTTCGCGTTCTCGCGACCTCGCTGCTGAACCAGAAGCCACCCGCCACCCTCACGGAGATGCCACCTTTCCCACCCTTGGAAGAGGTTTCATAGGAGAAAGATTTAAAACGAGACTGGTACGAAATCTGCGTGGCCGAGGAAGCTACCCAGGTAACCATCCAGAAACCCTCAGTGACCCAAGGACCATCTGCACCAGTTGCCATCCCCACCACCGGGGCAGACACCGCTGTCTCAGACCCAACGATTCCAACATCCTCCATCAACGATGCCATCGCGGCCACCCCAACTCCACCTCCCACACCCCTCACCCCAGTTTCCACCCCCGATGTCACGGGCGAGAAGTTCACCTTCTCCAACCCTCCCGAAAACCCTACAGAGGCAACTGTCAAGAGGGTCAAACCCCTTCCCACTCCAACCGAGGGAGAAACCACCAACACCAGCTAGTTCTGCGAATATCGCCACTATCACCCGTCCTTTCCCTGAACTCCCCCCACTAACCCCAGGAAAGGATATCCCTCACCCTTGCGAATTCTTCGCCAACCACCCCGACATTTTGGAGATCGAGGCTTCGGAAGACGAACAATTGGAAGCCGCTGCTCGAGACCTAGGGTCCAAAACGTTAACCCTAATGACAACATCAAGGACCCGGGAGCCGAGTCCACCCAAGCAGGAGGAGCCGATGACGCCAACTACACCAATACTCCCCGAGCCAAAGGAATCACCAGAGTTCCCAGAGGCCAAGGAATCGCCACTGCCTTTAGAGCCAAAGGGACCACCAGTGCCCCAGAAGCCCCATGCTCAGGATTCCCTCCACGGGAAGTCGGGAAGTCAGCCTCCCAGTAGGGATCCCAGCCCTTTGGCCAATCATCCAGCTCTCCAAGGACGACCAGGAGAGCCTCTCCCTCCAACCATTCCTGACATTAGGCTGGAGAGACCCCCTAGAAGGTCATCATATCGAGGAGTTAGGTGCCATCAGTGCCACGGGTACGGCCACGGATACCCAGAATGTCCCAGCGTCGTCAGACACGATTATTGTGTCGTGTGTGGAAAATGGCATTGTAATCCATTTTCCTGCGAACTGGGCGATCAGCGCCACCAAAAAGCCAAAGAGGCTGTGAAGTGGAACCTCCCTCATCAGCCTCAGCAGCCCAACCCCAAGACTGCACCACGTGCCACTAATCTCTCCAGATATCAATCCACAGAAGCCATGCCAGAGACCCAACCCCTTACCAATAGGCCTATTCCCTCTAGGACTCTTAGTACTCCTGCCATCAGGCCCAATCCTTCCCCCACACCCAGTCAAGTCACCCCTACCAACAGAGGAGCCAACCACAAAGTGCCAGTCACGGTATATCCCCCATCCCAGCCTCCAACCCAGTCTCAGCGCCTACACAGCGGAGAGGAGGTACCCACCCAGGCCAGATTGGGACCCACCAGGGGTCAAACGCATGCGGAATCAGCCGCCAAGCATCCAAGGACCTCCCCTACTCACCATGCTCCGTAAGCCAACTCCTCAGCTGACCCCAAGAATGCTTCGAAAGCCCACCAGACACCAGTGAACCCTGCCGAGGCTCAGCCCTCAACCTCGGGACAGGTATCTTGGCCTTCACTGCCTGCTGCTTCAGCCAATACTACCTCTCAGGCCAACCCCTCGACCTCGTCGAAAACCACTACCCCCCTACTGCCACCAGGGCGTATAATGCTGTCTAGCCACCCGATTATTGCTACAAGCTTGGAAACCAAGACGGCAGAGCAGTGACTGGAAGAACTCGCAGCCATGGACCCCATGGCCATCGCTAGGTTCCTCAACAAACAGGTTACCGCGAAACCGAATAAAGGCGCTGAATAAAGGCGGCGGCCTCGAGGGAATTGCTGTAGAAGCCACTTGCGACTATTCGCCTCCAAAACCGAAAAAAAAAACATTGCGGATACCACCGCTCAAAGTCGTCGGTTACGATAGACCAAACATTGCGGATACCACCGCTCAAAGTCGTCGGTTACGATAGACCAAACATTGCGGATACCACCGCTCAAGATCACTCCCCAGGAGAGATAAGAGACTGCGAAAACGCGACACAAGTTGAAGACTGGAGTTTGGAAATTTCACATCTTTCATGGCCATCCGCCCAGGACCTTTATTGTCCTTGATTAAATTATGCTTAATTCATTATTAGATTAAGATAGTGAATAGTTGCCTCTGTGCCTTATGCATTTGCTTGCTGTAATGTTAGCATTCAAAGGTGAATGTGCTGAGTGCCTATATTATGCTTGGATTACCCCTGCTGATTAGGAATGTATTGTTGTGCCAATCACGTCTGTTTTGAGCTTATTACTGTCTGCTGAGTCTGGTATTGAAAACGCATAAATGGGAATTTTTGTTGCATTTTTGCCATGACGAATAGCGTACTAATCCATTTTTTTTGGCTGTGCTTTATGTACCTGATGCCTAAAGGCTATAATTAATAAATAATCTTACGTCTATGCGATACGTTTATTAGGTTGCCCGGCTCTCTATTCATAGAGCATGAGACTTTATTTCAGGTCGTGGGTTCGAGTGAGGCTGATCAGAGAAGAGCACTATTGCTACAGTGCTGAAGGGAGGAAGCCACCACCCCCGGAAAATAACCCTTGACCGATGCGGAAACGGACTTGGAACCGGCAAAGATGGGGGGTGTAAGGGATTCTGGGGAAATCCCTTCGCTCGCCGCGGGATCATCGGAAAGAGTACCGGAAAAATCGTAAGTACGCAGAGAAATGACCCAATCGAGCCAATAGTTTCGAGTCAAGTCGTTGGTTAATAATTAGAGATTTCGAGTCACTTTGGATCCATTAGAACTTCGGTTTTGCGTTCCAACGCCTTTTTTTTATTTTCTTTTTGTTATTGGGAATCTGGTTTTGCGTTCTGACGCCCTTTTGTATTTTTGGACTCGTTCTGTCTTCACATTGCGTTTCGCGCCTTCCGTTTGTTAATTGGATGGGGGAAGAATTAACTATATAGGGCCGATGGAATTTTCGTGGCTTAGGCCGAGATATTACCGAGCTGCGCGATCATTCTTGAGGATCTTTTTTTTCCCTGCGTTTCGAATTTTCGGAGATTGTGTAGGAGTAGTTGGAATACTACCGCTCAATTAGTGGATTTTTGGGGTTTGGGAAGGGTTAGTTTTGGGTTAGGTGGAAGGTCACGCGATCAATCCCGACCGTTGTTCTCGCGTGAATCGCCAAGGTCGTTTTAGTTGGATTTTTCTAATTGTTTTTATATTTTGTAATTAAGTTTTGTTCGTTTCTTTTGTAATTTATTTCCCTAGCCCCGTGATCCCGAGAATACGACTCCGGAGAGGAGATTATAGTTAAATGGGAATTTTTCTTGAGTTAATAGCCAACTCTGACATCCACTTCAATCAGTGTAGTAATTAATTTTTGTATAGGGTTATTTAAATTTGAATTTCGTTAGGTAGGAATCCCGATTACCGACCGTTACGTAATTGTTGCGCCATCCAGGCGCACGTGGCGCTCTGTCCACGTCTCATCTCCGTGCGCCAAGCCGCCATCGTGGCTCATCGAGCGTCAGTATCGATTGGCCTCCTCACATGTGACACACGTGAATGTACCGCAGTTCGTTCTCGCCGCTGCGAAAAATATTTAGGAGCTTTTTCTTTTGTGTGTGTGGAAGCAGAGGACTATTATAGTTGATCGGGAGCGTACCGGAGGGGGACAAGACTTTTTGAGGGCCCGGATTTTTATATGTGGAGGCTTTGCCGGGGAGCAGACAAGCGGGGAGTAGGGCGTCGTTCCGTTGGTGAGTTTCACGAATCTTTTTTTGCTGTTGGGAATCATTTTTGTAGTTTTCTCATCTCAGAGTTTTAGGATAATAAATTATTGATTTTGAGGTCTTGCTCTGTGCGCTAGAGCTTAAATAACGCCCAATAATTGCATTAGTCGCCTGTCAGGTTTTGCGAGTTTTGACGCCGCGAGAGATTTCGCATATGGTTCTCTCTTGCGAGGGTGGATTTCGTGTTTCTTTCTCGCACCCGTAAGGATAGTTTTATGTCGGTTGAGTGAGTGAATATTTCGGGAGTTTTGCGTTGGGATTTTTGGATAAAAGCCGTGTAGTTTCCGACTTCCAAGGCACTTCTGCGCTAGACGCCTTCTAGAACACCTCGAGCTGTTAGCTCTCGGTCTTGCCAGTCGTTATGGCTTAATGAATTCGATGTTTCATTTATTTAAGAACTCGTCGGGATTTCTTGCGTTCCTTCGATTTTCTCGGGATATAGTTCTGTTTTCATTTCGCTCCGATCGTTTTCAATGTTGCGTTCACCGCCTCGGGATGCAATATCCCTGAAAATACGGAGTAATTAGGATTTGAGAGTGCCGACGGCTTGTTAGAATTTATTGATTTTTTTTGTTTTGTGCGTTAACCGCCCTCGTTGGAGACATTCTCATGCGGTTTTTCGCTTCAGGGTCGCGCCTCCGTAGATTCTATGTGCCGCGTCCGTCGTTTTAGCTACCACGTGTTCGTTTATGCTCTCGAGCCCGCGCGTTCCCGAGCATTATGTTGCGCTAGATTTTCCATTGTACCTTGCGTCTGCGGCGCCTTAGGAATTTCAAGTTTTCTTTGAAATCCTTACTCTATTACGTTCCATCGTCGGGGATGATTTTTGCAATACGGGATTAAGAGTAATTTTTCTTCGTTATTGCTAAATTAGCCAACCCTCGTCCGATATCATTTTTTTTTGTCTTTTCTCATTTTGTTCCATTTTTGAGGTTACTTATTTATTTTGAATTAATAGGTTTTCCTTTTTTTTTTGGTCTCTCTGCGTACATCGCGTGATATTAATTACGGTGTGATATTATTGTGATATTGTGGAATTATTGTTAATAGCTTTGATGGATAGATACATGATATATATATTTTTTTTGGTCTCTCTCCCTCAATCTCAGAGCGGATCATGGTTTCTTTTTTTGAAAATTATCACGATTATTACTCTTTTGGTGAACTTGTGAGACAATATAAATCCGTACATTTCAGCATTAAACTTTGGCCTTGCGTGTCTTTCTTTTAGGATAAGAGCCCAGTGACCCGTTCTCCACCTGAACCTACCCCTCTCTCCACAACCGACACCCTGAGCAGCGCAAGCACCCTGTCACCTTTCCCTTGGCCCCTTAGGTTTAAGTTTTGTTGTGTTCAAATTTTTGGTTTCGTTGTACCCTTTTGCTTCGGTCTACTTTCGGTTTGTTGTTTCCGTCGAGACAAAAAAAAACAACTGGCGCCCATAATCATCGAGTTTGAGTTTTCTGACATTGTCAAGGGAAAAGGGCGAGTTAACGTCCATTTTTTATCCCCAGTAAAAATCGGCCACGTTACAAGTCATACATTTATAACGCACTTTTTTGTTTATATGTCAGACAGAATATTAAACGTGAAATGAGTTGAAAGATGAGAAACATTTGAAAAGCTACTAGTGAATTTCCTTCGGAATTATTTTTACACATTTCCAAAAAAAAACTGTTTGACAGCCTCAAATACTGCGCTCTGATTGGCTGAAATCCGAGTGAGAAAACTAATCAGTAGTAATACCACGAGACCTCCAAAATTATCGAATATTTTTGCAGATTAAAATCCCGAGCGCGCAGCGCCAGGGATGAAAAAATTCACGGATGAAAAAATTCAACCCACGGTTATTCGTTCAATGAGCGCGACGCCGCCCGTTTTTGTCTATTTATATTTTTGTTTTTCTTGACGTTTACAAATTCTTAAAAATTAGAGTTCCTAGTTCAATCTTTTTATTGAGCGTTGGCATTGTCTGTTTTTTTCTCCAAAAATTTGTTTAACTACAAAAAAAAGACAAGTCAAACGGACAGAAAAGCGCACCGCGCCACTCGGCCCGGTGCGAGTGAATCTCTGTCCACCACTCGAGCGAGCTACATTTGCTTCTTCATTCACTACCACATTTGAAAGACGCACGTAGCAGTAGGCGCCAACATGGCAACAGCGCGCTCGGTTTACTCCAGCGGCGCTGCGCTAACCGTGCGATAAATGAAGGCTAGCGCGAGTGATCGAGGGTTAATAGAAATATTTACCTAGCGAATTGGTTAGAAACTTCTATTGGATATCTATTGAACTCTCAATTAGTTTTCGGCCGATTTTATTGAGACGTTTAACAAAAAATATTCAATAGAAAAAGTCAATAGAATTCGATTTGTTTTCTATATAACTTATTCTATTGAGATATTTTTTATAGAATTTCCTCTTTTCAAATTTTCGAACTTTTTTTGTTTGATTTTCTTGATGAGAACAAAAGGAAAATAGTAGAAAATTTGAGCCAAGGACATTCTACAGAAAATATCTGAAGAGTATAAGATACATAGGAAAATCGAATTGCACTGACTTTTTCTATTGAATATATTCTATTGAACATTTTACTAGTATCGGCCAAAAACTAGTAGAAAATTCAAAACATACTGTAATAGGAATTCCTAACGAATTCGCAAGATTTTTCTTGAAAATTCTTAGGTTTTCGAGAAAATTCCATGAAAATCTTCCGAATTTCGAGAAAATTATAGGACTGACTCAATAATTTCCAGTGTTTGAGAGAAAATTGAGAGTTAGTTGAGGATTGGAACAACGAGGACTACAATGCATTTTATGCTAGCCCCTCTCAATATTATCAACTTTTTTGAAAATTGAGAATTGGATTTGTAATTCTTGGTGATCTCTTTATTTCCAATCAACTTTTTCGGAATTGAAAATTAATCCCAGGACAATTTTAACATATTTTTTTTCAAAGATAATGTGAAATGAAATTTCTAGTGAACGGAAATTTAAACTAGGAACAGAAGCCGAAAAAAAGCGGAAAATCTGAAAGTCGACTCCTAGCCATTCATTGGAGCCTAGAAAGATCAATATCAAGGTTGAACGTGAGTCACCTTTGGGCCAACTCTGCATTGACTTTTGGTCAACCTTGGGTCAACTTTAGCTTGGCCTTGGGTTAACCTTGGCTTGACCTAGTGTTTCCCGATCTAGTATTGATACTTACTTGTATCGATATTTTTTGTTCCGATATTCGATATTTTGGATCGATATTTGAACATCGCGATATTGGGTGTATCGATATTTCTGCNTTTAACTACAAAAAAAAGACAAGTCAAACGGACAGAAAAGCGCACCGCGCCACTCGGCCCGGTGCGAGTGAATCTCTGTCCACCACTCGAGCGAGCTACATTTACTTCTTCATTCACTACCACATTTGAAAGACGCACGTAGCAGTAGGCGCCAACATGGCAACAGCGCGCTCGGTTTACTCCAGCGGCGCTGCGCTAACCGTGCGATAAATGAAGGCTAGCGCGAGTGATCGAGGGTTAATAGAAATATTTACCTAGCGAATTGGTTAGAAACTTCTATTGGATATCTATTGAACTCTCAATTAGTTTTTGGCCGATTTTATTGAGACGTTTAACAAAAAATATTCAATAGAAAAAGTCAATAGAATTCGATTTGTTTTCTATATAACTTATTCTATTGAGATATTTTTTATAGAATTTCCTCTTCTCAAATTTTCGAACTTTTTTTGTTTGATTTTCTTGATGAGAACAAAAGGAAAATAGTAGAAAATTTGAGCCAAGGACATTCTACAGAAAATATCTGAAGAGTATAAGTTACATAGGAAAATCGAATTGCACTGACTTTTTCTATTGAATATATTCTATTGAACATTTTACTAGTATCGGCCAAAAACTAGTAGAAAATTCAAAACAAACTGTAATAGAAATTCCTAACGAATTCGCAAGATTTTTCTTGAAAATTCTTACGTTTTCGAGAAAATTCCATGAAAATCTTCCGGATTTCGAGAAAATTATAGGAATGACTCAATAATTTCCAGTGTTTGAGAGAAAATTGAGAGTTAGTTGAGGATTGGAGCAACGAGGACTACAATGCATTTTATGCTAGCCCCTCTCAATATTATCAACTTTTTTGAAAATTGAGAATTGGATTTGTAATTCTTGGTGATCTCTTTATTTCCAATCAACTTTTTCGGAATTGAAAATTAATCCCAGGACAATTTTAACATATTTTTTTTCAAAGATAATGTGAAATGAAATTTCTAGTGAACGGAAATTTAAACTAGGAACAGAAGCCGAAAAAAAGCGGAAAATCTGAAAATCGACTCCTAGCCATTCATTGGAGCCTAGAAAGATCAATATCAAGGTTGAACGTGAGTCACCTTTGGGCCAACTCTGCATTGACTTTTGGTCAACCTTGGGTCAACTTTAGCTTGGCCTTGGGTTAACCTTGGCTTGACCTAGTGTTTCCCGATCTA